>NC_059291.1:3831686-3859186 GCF_017591435.1 Portunus trituberculatus
GAAGCCATACACTGGCTGCGAAGATTTAGTCCTAAGTATTTTCTTATCTCACCTCAGAAAATTAAAATGGAATAGTTTTTTTTTTTTTTTTTTTTTTTTTTTACATTACAAGGGCACCGGCCAAGGGAAAACAAAGCGCTGCAAAAAAAAAAATCCCGCTGGTTGCCAGGCCCTGTTAAGAAGAAAGTAGGAGAAAGAGAAAAAACAAAAAAATCTAAAAGGAGGGTCCAGTTAACGTAAGAGGTGTCTTGACACTCCTCTTTTGAAAGAGTTTAAGTCATAGGCAGGTGGAAATACAGACACAGGTAGAGAGTTCCAGAGTTTACCAGTGTAGGGAATGAAGGAGTGAAGATACTGGTTAACTCTTGCATTAGGAAGATGGACAGAATAGGGATGAGAAGAAGTAGAGAGTCTTGTGCAGCGAGGCCGCAGGAGGGGAAGGCATGCAGTTAGCAAGTTCAGAAGAGCAGACAGCATGAAAACAGCGGTAGAAGACAGATAAAGATGCAACATTGCGGCGGTGACTTAAAGAATCAAGACAGTCAGTTAGAGGAGAAGAGTTGATAAGACGAAAAGCTTTAGATTCCACCTTGTTTAGTAAAGCTGTGTGTGGATCCCCCAGACATGAGAGCCATACTCCATACACGGGCGGATAAG
Source organism: Portunus trituberculatus (assembly GCF_017591435.1). Lineage (NCBI taxonomy): Eukaryota > Metazoa > Arthropoda > Malacostraca > Decapoda > Portunidae > Portunus > Portunus trituberculatus. Next base: position 3,832,344 of record NC_059291.1, read on the forward strand.
GCCCTGTACAGAGCAAGCAGCTGGGAGGAGAGAAAAATGGACGAAGACGCCACAGGACACCTAACTTCTTGGAAGCTGATTTAGCAAGAGTAGAGATGTGAAATTTCCAGTTTAGATTTTTAGTGAAGGATAGACCGAGTGTGTTTAATGTAGAGGAGAGGGAAGTTGAGTGTTATTGAAGAAGAGAGGATAGTTGTCTGGAAGGTTATGTCGAGTAGATAGTTGTAGAAATTGAGTTTTGAGGCATTGAACAAAACCAGGTTTTCTCTGCCCCAATCAGAAACAAGTGAAAGATCAGAAGTTAGGCGTCCTATAGCATCTCGCCTTGAGTCATTTAATTGTTGTTGGGTTGGGCGTCTGTTGAACGCTGTTGAATAATGCAAGGTGGTATCATCAGCATAGGAGTGGATAGGGCATTGAGTCAGATTTAGGAGATCATTGATGAATAATAGAAAGAGAGTGGGTGATAGGACAGAACCCTGTGGAACACCACTGTTGATAGTTTTAGGGAAGAACAGTGACCGTCTACTACAGCAGCAATAGAACGATCGGAAAGGAAACTGGAGATGAAGGTACAGAGAGAAGGATAGAATCCGTAGGAGGGTAGTTTAGAAATTAAAGATTTGTGCCAGACTCTATCGAAGGCTTTCGATATGTCAAGGCCGACAGCAAAGGTTTCACCGAAGTCCCTAAAGAGGATGACCAAGATTCAGTTAGGAAAGTAAGAAGATCACCAGTAGATCTGCCTTTACGGAAACCATACTGGCAATCAGAGAGAAGGTTGTGAGCTGATAGATGCCTCATTATCTTCCTATTAAGGATAGACTCAAAGGCTTTAGAAAGGCAGGAAATCAAAGCTATAGGGCGGTAGTTAGAAGGATTGGAGTGGTCACCTTTTTAGGGACAGGTTGAATGTGAGCAAACTTCCAGCAAGAAGGATAAATAGAAGTAGAGACACAGATGAAAGAGTTTGACCAGGCAGTGAGCGAGTTCGGAAGCACAGTTTTGAGAACAACAGGAGGGACTCCATCCGGACCGTAAGCCTTCCGAGAATCAAGGCCAGAGAGGGCCAGGAAAACGTCTTTATAAAGAATTTTAATTTTAGGGATGAAGTAGTCAGAGGGTGGAGGAGTAGGAGGAATATGCCCAGAATCATCCAAAGTTGAGTTGGTAGCAAAGGTTTGAGCGAAGAGTTCAGCTTTAGAAAAGAAGAGACAGCTGTAGAGCCATCTGGATGAAGTAAAGGAGGGAAAGACGAAGAAGTAAAGTTGTTAGAGATATTATTGGCTAGATGCCAGAAATCTCGAGAGGAGTTAGAATTGGAAAGACTTTGACATTTTCTATTGATGAAAGAGTTTTTAGTAAGTTGGAGAATAGATTTGGCATGATTACGGGCAGAAATATATAGGGCATGAGTTTCAGCAGTTGGATGGCTACGGAACCGTTTGTGAGCCGCCTCTCTATCATTGACAGCACGAGAACAAGCAGAGTTAAACCAAGGCTTTTTAGCTTTAGGGTTAGAGAAAGTATGAGGAATGTATAGCTCCATGCCAGAGATAATCACCTCTGTTATGCGCTCGGCACAAAGAGAAGGATCTCTGACATGAAAACAATAATCATCCCAAGGAAATCAGAATAGTACTGCCTTAGTTCCTCCCACTTAGCAGAGTTAAAATGCCAGAAGCACCTCCGCTTAGGCGGGTCCTGAGGCTGCACTGGAGTGATAGAACAGGTAACGGAAATTAGATTGTGGTCGGAGGAGCCCAACGGAGAGGAAAGTTTAACAGAGTAAGCAGAAGGGTTGGAGGTTAGGAAAAGATCAAGAATGTTGGGCGTGTCTCCAAGGCGGTCAGGAATACGGGTAGGGAACTGCACTAGCTGCTCTAGGTCATGAAGGATAGCAAAGTTGAAGGTTTGTTCACCAGGTTGGTCAGTGAAAGAAGATGAAAGCCAAAGCTGGTGGTGAACATTGAAATCCCTAAAATGGAGATCTCAGCAAAAGGAAAGTGAGATAAGATGTGCTCCACCTTGGAAGTCAAATAGTCAAAGAATTTTACATAGTCAGAGGAATTAGGTGAGAGGTATACAGCACAGATGAATTTAGTTAGAGAGTGACATTGAAGTCTTAGCCAGATGGTAGAAAATTCTGAAGATTCAAGATTGTGGGCACGAGAGCAAGTGGTGTCGTTACGCACGTATGCGCAACATCCAGCTTTGGATTGAAAATGAGGATAGAGCAAGTAGGAGGGAACAGAAAAGGGGCTGCTGTCAGTAGTCACAGACAACTGTGTTTCGGTTAGGAAGAGAAGATGAGGTTTAGTAGAGGAGAGGTGGTGTTCCACAGATTGAAAATTAGAACGAAGGCCACGAATGTTGCAGAAATTGATAGTGAAAGTATTAGATGAAGTGTCAAGACACCCAAGGTCGACAGCAGAGGGCAGTCCGACCTGGGGACATTTATGGTCCCCTCCCCAGAGGGGGACTCCGAGGCAGGGCGTGGTGAAGCCATTATTAAATTTTGATTTGAAGAGAGTGTAAAAGTGTAAGGTGTTGTAGTGTAGTGTAGGAAGTAGTAGAAGTTGTCTTTAGAGGGCAGGCTGCAGCTGCTCAATTGTATAAATGAGACCACAAAGGGAACCGGGAAGAGAGGACACGGGGAATCACTCAGTCTGCAGCACTGCCTACATCCCCGTAAGTACCTCTCCTGGAGTATTCCACCGGGTGTGAATGTTAGTAAAGGGTACATGGGTAAAAATAATGTGAATAAATAAATAAGTAAAGCGTTCATTTGGCACTCCCAGACAGTTACAGAAAAAGGAGGTTTACATATTCTCTTTATAAACATAGATGAAAGCAAGTGATATGAATTTAATATTAAAGCAAAACATATTACATGCAAATTACTGAATATTTCAGTCTGGCTCATCTCTATATTATTCAGGCGTTGTTGAGGTGGGAGGGAGGGAGGGGAGGAAAGGGATAGGTGTGTTTTAGGGGAGGCTGCATTATAACTTAAAAGAAAGGGAACAGTCTAGGCTTGGCTGGCATGGAGCTTGGGGCTGTATGGTGCCATAAGAAGAGGGTCTGGGTTAAGCCAAGAATAATGGCAAAAGGATGGCTGGCTTGGTGTGGCTAGGTGTTACAAAGAGGCTGTAGTCATAAATTTTGTGGCATTATGTTAAAATGAATGGGATGATCAAAGCTGTCTTGTTTCGGTAACTTCTTTTTATCTCGTTTTCTTATGGATTTATATTCTTATCAATATTTGTTTTAGATTCTTACAAAGGCATATTCAAGCATCTCATGGAAGAAGCAAATTATGTACAAGGACAGTCTGTAAGTTCATTGGAGTGTAGAGGATTCCTGACATTATCTTACATGTTGGATATTGAAACATATGCGATATCTGAAACATGAATGTCATGCTGTGAAAGGACTTACCACAAGCGCATTTAAAGTTGCAGGTAGTTGTATTCACACTAATCTCCTTTAAAGCTTTATTGAAGCATAGCCATTTTTCATAATCAATAAAATGAGGTCATTGAATACATAAATGATTTCTTCATCCTATATGCATTTTGTTCATGTCTTTACAACACACATTGGATGAATGTTTGAAACTGAACTAGAAAAGTATAAATTAGAGATGCTTTATGTAAAAACTAGCTATTGAATAATTATCTTAAAATATTAAGGTACAGAATGAAATCATGAGCATGTGAAAGAAAGAGATAACCTGACACACTACAGATATGGAAGAACACTGTTATTATATTCCCTGTGAGCAGCAGGGGGCTTTTTTTTTACTCTGTGATTTTCTTCAAAGGAGAGCAACCTGTCTTATTGTAGAACAGCGGTTCCCAACCTTATTTGTCCCGTTCCCCCTTTTCCAGTCATTGTTTCACCTGTGGACCCCCTACAACGAAATAGGTTAAGCCAAGAAAATTAATAAAAGATTTTTCTGCAAGAAATGAATATATTAATGTAAAATGCCTTCCATTGTTATGCTGATTAAGATGTAGGCCTATTTATATGAAATCAGAAAACATTCCGTTCAGCACTTTTTGATTTAAGTAAAACACATAGGAAAAATGTTATGTTAATGTTGTTATAGTTGTAGGTATTGTGTGCAAAAACTATCTTTATAATATTTGCCCTTTTTTGAGCTTGCAAGCACATGTATGAATAAAAAGAATCACAAAAACTGTATGAATACAACAAAAAATCACAAAAACAGCAGTGAATGAAACTTTTCATTGGTTGCGAAAAAGTATGTCACTTTATATTTCTCAATGGGACTTTTGTGGTTGTTTTTGAGCAACCAGCTCATGAATCCTTGGCTCAGTGGCAGCCAGTGCACACCTCAAGTCATCTTCCACAGACAGCTTGTTCCTTGATTTTGTTTTTATTGCAAGTAATGAAGAAAACCCACTTTCGCACAGGTAGGTTGAAGCAAAAGGCAAAAGAACTCGAACTGCCAGATCACTTATTTTTGGATATGATTCCATCATTGAACACCAGAAGCTAGACAAGGAGTTTGACTGGAACACATTCTTGGCTGTTGAATCATGGAGAAGCTCAATGAACTCTTCTTGTGCGTCTTCTAACACATCATCAACCTGACATAAGAAAGGATTTTTTGCTAATCCTGCATGCTGAGGGCTCAAGTCAGGAAAGTAACGGCGAAATTCATCATCTAGCTGAGACAAGTGGTCCATGATTTCCTTGGACAAGGTACTTGAAAGCTGACCATCAGCAAGAACTTCATTCAATGATGGAAACATCATAAATTTTCCTACACTCACTCTCTTCTTATACAGCTCCAATTTGGCCAAAAATGCATGTATTGAGTCACAGTGGCTGAGCAAGTTTGAATCCTTTCCTTGGAGTCTCAAGTTCAGCTGGTTGAAGATTTCAAATATGTCCACAAGATAAGCAAGGCGGAGCTCAAAGTGTTCTGATTTCAATATCTCCAACAGGTCACATTTTTTCTGTACATCAAGAAACATTTCAACTTCCTGGCGAAGAGAGAAGAAGCGGGACAAAAATCTCCTGCAGACAACCACCTGACGGATGTATAAAAGAGCAAGGAACTATGCTCGGATTCCATGTCATGACACAGTTGCTGGAACAGTCTCGTGTTGAGGGCAGAGTTTTCACATAGTTCACGACCTTGACAATACCAGTGAAAATTGTGAGAAGCCCAGAAGGAAGCGATTTAGAAGCCAGAGCCTCCCGATGAATGAAGCAGTGCACACCAACTGCATTTGGTGCTTTGGATTTTACTTTTGCTTGGAAACCCGACCTCGACCCAAGCATGGCTGGAGCTCCATCAGTTGTGATTCCAACAAGATTATTCCAACTCAAACCATGCTTGTCAAAAAACGATGACACAGCATTCATCACATCAGTGGCCGTACTTGATGTTTCAAGATTTTGACAGCAAAGAAATTCCTCCTTTATTATGCCTTTGAACAGGTATCGGCAGTATACCAACAGCTGGCACGCCATTGCTACATCAGTGGATTCATCGACCTGTATAGCAAAAATGGGGGATGCTTTTATCTCTTCAATAATCTGATCTTTCACTCATGACCATCCCAAGGGCCAAATTTGTCACATGGACCGTGAGTTTGACACCGCTGATACTGTTAGCTAATGTAGAGCAATTCTAACATTTAAGCATTCAGTTTTAAGGATTGTGAACAGTAGTATAAATTTTATTCTGAGCCGCATGTCTCCTAATTCCAGTATAATAAATTTAAAAATAAGTAGAATCTCTATGGACCCCTTGAAATTCTTCCATGGACCCCTTGGGGTCCATGGACCCCTGGTTGGGAACCACTGTTGTAGAAGAACTACATGTGAAGAATGATTGCCATTCTCATATCATGTTCCATTCAATTGTCTTTCATGATGCACATTACAGTATTCTTCCAGCTCAGTGAAGTGTGGGGCCAGGCTGTAGTTTTTCCACAGGAGGAATGAAGCAGGAATGTGGAATGAAACTTTAAAAAAAAGTCATAAACAAAGTAGGTACCTTACAGGTACATACAAACTGCTCATTTAGTATGATACATTTGATTTTTAACTTCTTAAAAACTATGGACAGTATAATTGGTGTTCAGATTCATGGCATACATAAATAAATAACTTTAAATGAATGTCATTAATTCTACATATATCTAAGACTCACCACACAAGCAAGCAATGGTATGTTTAATGTCTATCATCTCAAATGATGGACATGCTCTTTAAGCGTTTCATATGACAGTGCATGAAATGTTTAAATGTCATAAGGTGTAGTGCTGAACAGCACACTATTAAAGCCTATTCCTTTGCCTCACAAAATTTAGGATCCCAGGATGTGAGTATTCCATTGGCAGCTGCTGAGTGGAAAAGACAATGCAGGAAAACTTAGAGTAACTTATGGTACACTTTTGAAATAGCAAAAAGTACAAGCATGACTTATATCTAAATCTTTGTGAGAATGACACTGGCATTATCTTACAAAGTCAGTCCACTGATATGAACATATTGTCATATGGTAGTAAAGCTTCTGACTGATAAATGTGCCCTTTATATAAAATCATTAACCATCTATGTTAAATGTATCAAAATATTAAATATTAAAGTAGAACAATATGTAAAATTACTCATTTGTAAAATTTTTGTCATTTGAGTTATGAAAAGATTTGAATACCTTATTATACTCTTCAAGATCATTGTGAATGACATAGAATGTTTCATATCAGACATGCAGACATGACTGCATATCATTCAAAATGGATGAAAACGATCAATCAAACTGAACAAAGGTGAACATCTTTAAAATTTCTAGTTTAATTTTAATATATGATCTAAGAAGTGCCACAACTATGGGCAGCTTTGCACATGTGCATGTGTTTCACAATATATGCTCAATTTTATTGATAATTTGTGCTGTGGTGATGAGACAGAGCCACTTAAGCTCACATTATGCATACAGATATACATAATGAATCTTCTATATTCTAGAAGCAATGCTTATTTGCAAATCATGAAATCTGTCACATATCAAATATGAACTCCATTATTGCATTTGCATGGCAAGGAACTTCACATCATCATCTTTGTGTGTGTGTGTGAGAAACTGAAGAGAATTTCTTCACCTCAAATCTATATATATAGATGAAAAAGTTTGTATGCTTCCATTGTAGGCAAGCAAACTTTATTTAGAAAATTACTCATTAAGCAAAAAGTTAATAAATATACAAGCTTCAAGCCATAAATGGTAGGAAAGGAGGTGACTGAACATGAGAATACTTTGTGGTCATGGTTCTCTTTCTAAGTTCTGGAAAGCAGTAAAATGAAAAAAATTACTTCTTCCTCAGACAGGTAGTATCTAAATAACTATCTATTTGTCTACTGTATGTACTACCAGGCTGACATTCCACTTAAAGAAGATAGTTATGAGAAGGCGTCTAAATACAGTAATCTATAGTTGTAATGAACACCATTTATAATGGAGCATGTTTGGAGATGACTACGTCCAGCCCACACGTAAGCCCAAAGTTAAATTCAAAAATTAAAGGCAATAATGTATTTTTTAATTTGAATTAAGACAACAACATAGTGGGGTGCAATGATAAAAATTCATCATGATAACCAATAAATTGATGACAATAATCTCATTGGCAATAACCAATAATCGATAACTAGTGATAAAATCATTGCCCAATAAGATGATTACTACTAGAATGATAATCCAAATTTCCAATACTAATTATGACAATATTGATATTTCAAATAAAAAATTGATAAATACAAATCTTATTACATATTTATATTTATCTTCAAAAATATAGAAAATTATAGAAAAAACTGAAAGTTAACGTTAATCTGCTCTTGCCACTAATGAAAAGTACCGTTTTAAGTCAAATTACTATACATATTATTTTGAGTTTAGAAAATCAACATAATCATGCTATAAAAACTGAAATATTTGGTAATACTGATGAAATGGTAACACTGGAAAAAATAATTATCAGATAACCAATAACCTGATATCATTACTTCTATTAAGCCTACATAAGGAAAACACCTCAGGAAGATATGGTATTATCTATAAACTGCCATTCAGTATTCAATGGCATGAAAACACTTAATTTCTAAAAAGTAAATTTGCTGAGTAAAGAAGCAATTCACAGTTCATACATACTAGAATATAATGCCCCACTTAAACATCATGGTACATAAAGGTAATATTATGAGAATATTTTTTTCAGCAGACTTGGATGACTGGTGTATACCAAACCATCAGTGAAATTCATAAGTTTAAGAAAAAAAAACCCTATTTCTGCAATGAGAAGAGCAGTTATGACTAACTGCTTGCGGCAATCAATTTCAAATGTATATCAGTGAGAAAAAAAAAAAAAAAAAAAAAAAAAAGAGATATTATAAGCATTTACTTTCATGAAGCACAAGTGACTAGATTAAAGCAAATTGTACTGAGATCAAACAAAACTTAGTATGACTAAAACTTAAAAGAATATAAAAGAGATATTGGTATTCCACACTACTGAGTACACTGCAGAGAGGTAGGCACCACTAGCACTAATCCAGTGGAAGTAACTAGCTGACAGAATGCAATTTGTGAATTGTCCAAGAGCTAGCTAGTTAAAGGGAAAGGGCCTCCTCGTGGCTTCCTGCCGGGCAATGTGCTTTAACTTGCAGAAACGATCTTGAAATTAACGTGGCAAACACTCTCCCACCACTGCACAATCACCATGCAGCATAGCTGCTAGTATCAACTTTCTAATTCAGTAGTTGTCAAATCTGTTAAGTAGTGACCACTATGGCAGTGCAAGAGATAGTAAACTGGAGCCCCACCTGCTCGGTATGCTGGAAAACCTTCACCGACTTTCAAGGACGAAGGATACACATGAGATCTCAGCACCTTCCGAGTTTCATGGTGAGGAGATTGCAGCTCTAATGTTTGAGAGCTGTAAGGTGAGGAGTTGGCCCTGATGGCTGCCTTTGAGGCCAAAAATCCTTGGGCCTGGAACATCAACATGAGGATTAAGGATAAGGTTCTTCATCGCTCCCTTGAAGCCATCAAGGGTGGCCTGCCGAGCGGATTCCTACAAGGCCCAAGTCTGCCAGGCAGCTCCTGAGCCTCAGAGTAGTCCAAGGGGCCAGTCTCCCATGGATCCTGCCTTGCCTTCTCCAGCATCCATCACAGGTCATGCTGCTGTCAACTCTATCCTTTTTCCACATAGGGTTAATGCCCCTAGCAGTGACAAACCACTGCCTCATGAAGTATCCTCAATGAATTACAAAAACAGCTAAAGTTTGTTTTTCAATCTTAAAATGTAGAAAATAGTGTCAGTAAGTAGATGTTTCCTAAATAGGAAACTGTGAGTAGTAAAGGAAGTTATGAACAGACTACAAACAACTACAATTCAGAAGGCTGCCAATAATGACTAGCACAAGATAGGACCGATTAAATGAGAAAGTGACTTCAAGTCACGTTAGCACTTCCATATGGGCAGTGTGCAAGACCTGATGGACTGAAGTTAACTTATGGAATACTTACTGAAGCTCAAACATTCTCAAATCATAGCAGAGCCTCAACACTTATCTTCACATAAACAATCATCCATCATCATTCTAACCATCATCTATATCATATTTCATATACATATATAAAACAGTAACTTAGAAGATAAAATTAATAAGTTTACACCATTTCTATTTCTGAAAGCCACAATGAATATCCTGCAAACACTGCAGCAATGCAAATCCATAATGGAAGATAATAATTACTTTCTCATTAATTATGTCATCAAATGTATTTAAAAGTGCAAATGTAAGATGTATTCTTTACACACACACACACACACACACACACACACACACACACACACACACACACACACACACACACACACACACACACACACACACACACACACACACACACACACACACACACCATTATATATTATCAGTCACCTCTGCAACATTAATAAATTGTTTATCATCATTACGTTTTGGTGCATGTCAGCACATACTGGTGGCAGTACCAGATATGCCCCTCAGTCTCTCTTGGTAGGCAACGCTCCAAAGACAAAAGACACCCAAGTGTATCTTGCAATATTGATCAGTGCAATGTCCCAAGTGTTCTAGAATGTGCATTTAAAGAAAGTATAAGAATCACGAGAAAAAAATTAGTTGTAACCAGCACTGGTAACTTGAGTCTAGTACCCAATCCAATGTTGAACCAACAATAACATTAACCCGTACTGTTTAGTTCATGTATATATGTTCTCCTTACGGAAACATTTAGTATGAGCATATATTATTTCCTTTTAGAGTCATATTATAGTCTTCAATTTTGTTTGTATATACAGTATATATAAGACTTGTCAATAACAATAACAAACAAAACAAACAAAATTCATTGACTGACAAAGCTGTGTACAATGAACATTCATAGCTTTCAAGATGAATGAGAAAAATCAACCTTAAAAGATATGACATTACCATCATGACACAATACTAGAAAAATAAAATCAAGTAAAAAATATAATTACATAGGTAAAAAAAAAAAAAAAAAAAAAAAAACATACACATACATACATACATATATACATACACACACAAAAAAAACGTAAATAAATAAATAAAATTGACTTATCATTACAATTGATTCTGTGGAATAGCTCTTACAAGTCAAAGGTGAATAAATTCAAATAATACTGATTTCCACGAGTAAAGACATCATCAGTAACATTTTCAAGATATGAGACACTGAATGACTTCAAATGATTTCACTGTAATGAGTCCATCATTCAGCACACCTCTGTGTTTCAAATTCATCTTTATGAGCCTCACACCTTAACACTACATAGTGAAGAGAAAGACAAAAAAATTACTTTTCAAGCCAAAATGGTAAACAAGTAGATAAGCATCTAGTGTACAATTTTGCCACTCATGTATGCCGACTGTTTTTTTCTATGTGTTAGTTTGTGCATGAGCATCTGTATGAGATAAAAGAAAACAGAATGCAATTATAAACCAAACTGCTGAAGACAGTTTGAAATAACCCTCAAACTAAAAGGCAATACATGAATGCTCAACAATATTTTCCTATCCTCCTCATATCATATATGTAGCTATTCGTTGTTGCAACTCTATATACAGACTATTCTAAACTTTGGGAGGAGACAGACACAAGCTCTTCTGTTTGAGAAGTGTGGTGGGGTCTCAATACAATGGTAAACCTCTATCCTACAGTTCCCTGTAAGCATAGTGACCAAAGTAATCTCTTGACCAACTAGTTATGCTGGTGCATTATCACAGATAAAAACAGAGTAAGAAGCTTGCCAACATGACTGCCATTTTCAAAACCCTGTGTCTGAAATTTGAAGTGTGTGCGTAATACCTACCATACCTATTTGACTTGACTGACATTAGCCGGGCTGGAGGAGGGATGTTGTGACAATGGAAACAAAACTGTCTCTCATCCTGAGCTTGAACCACTCATACCACTGGAACACACGCAGCCGTCGCAGCGCTTTGTATTGCTTGCTGTATCTGATCGCAAGGAAATGCATAATATATATATTTCCTTGAATATATACTGTTAAGTACAAAATTAGAAACGCTGAATTAATTATGCATTTTAAGGAATTTAGAAAACAGTACTTGTTACATCAACCTAGTTTTAAACATCAAACATATCTCTAAAATGTAACTTTATAAATGAAAAGTGGAGAAACACCTTGAATATTTTTAAATTAAAGAAACTCCTACCTGCGTTCTTTGGCGAGAACTTTTCCCAGGTTATCCCACGACTTGACCCAGATGATGGGAGGATCGTGCCTCTTCAGCAACCTCCAGGGACTGGCTGCACAGTGTCCCTTTGTCATCACTTCCTCAACCACTGGAGTGCTTCCTGTCCCCAGTGCCTCATACACCCTGAAGAATGTATATAAAGTCTTTAAAGAAAAAACATCTATATCAACTCCTTTTCATACAAATGTTAATTCAAGGAAAAAATTAGAGCAGAGGACTGCATTGTCTTAACCTCTTTTCAAATTAGTATCATGACAAAGGTTGTTCTTCCAATAACCTGGTATCATTTGCCACACACATACAATTCTTTTGGTCACCTCATAGAAGTCAATGTACTGAGTATCATATAAGCAAAAATAGAACATGCTGAGCTCTGAAGAAATTTAAGTAGATAACTTTGACAGCTAAATAAAATCTAAATTAAAACTCCTGTGACTAAGAAGCAAGCAAAACAATCATTCTTTTCTTTATCTATAGTACACAGCCACCAAAAGTATGGAAAAAAATCATTCTGCAATTCACCTGTAAGTTTCAGTATTCATTCCAGCTGGGCACAATGTGAGATCTGAATCCAGGAGTGACTGCACATATTCATCCATGGCATTGGGACTCTCATTTGACACCCAACTGAAAGAAAAAGAAAACATTAAACAAAACTAATATAAAAAAAAATAGGTCAGGCTATTGTTGCTCATAATCAAGTAACAACAACTGTTTTTAAGTTTAAACAACATCGTCTGTAATTGATGAAAAAAAAATACATATACAATGCTTACCTTTCCCTGACTTTAATATGACACTGACTAGAAGTAAGTGTGTTGTTCTTCAAAAACTTGTACAATTCAGACCTGCTGCTGTTGGGATAAATTGTTGCTCTAAAGTTGCACATATACTTCCTTGGAGTTTCAGGAGAAATTTGCTCTTCTTTTATGAGAGGAAACTGCCTGTAACTGTATAAAAAAAAGTGTTAATATTTACAATACATTCATAGAACATTAAAAGGTGGATTTCAGATGAGGAGGTCTAGTTATACTGGTCAACTAGCTACCAAACAACAGTGGTCCTTTCCAACTCATACAATACAACCAGTGGACAACAGAAAACATCCTTGCTAAGCTTGACACAAGGGCCATATCTTGCCAATCCATGATATACAAGTGAATGGCATAAAAACACTTACGTAGCAACCCCAAGAGGCCACTGATGGAAGGTGTGCTGGTCTACTCGTGGATCGTCATACGTTACCAGCACTGCCACTACCACTCCTTTTGGGGCCAAATAGCTTGTCACCCACCCATTGTCACATTGCTGCAGTGAGAAACAAGGATAGCAAATCAATTCAGAAAATATTATCAATTCCTGCATTTTTTTCATCTTTTCATCTATAAGGAGCAACTGTTCCCAAATGAAAGGTCAAAAGGATTGGAGGAAAAATGCCCCTTCATGACCCTATATTCAGTCACAGGTAACTCTCAATTTATGCGTGTTTGATTTACGTGTTTTTGTTATAACGCGACCAAAAAAATATCATAACTAATTCAATTTGCACGATCGGTTTGCTTACACGCGATTTGGCCCAACTGCATTTTCAAACTGAGCGCCAGACGCAATTTCAAACTGTACGCCAGATAGTTCCGCAGCTGGCCAATAGATGGGAGCCCCACTCTTCCCGTGCCTCATTTGCAGTCTGCCAGCACTGATTACAGACAGAATCTCTTCAATCTGCTTATAATTCACCAAGATGGCCCCAAAACGTCCTTCATCTTCTTCTGCATGTGGGGTTATTTTTGATTAAGTGGATTTTTGATAAAGTGGTAAAGCTCAGAGGAAGATGGTGACTGACTGTGGTGTGAGTGGTGAAGGCAGTGACGCAGCGAGTGTTGTGTTTACGTATTCTTTGTTTTGTTGTTTTCTCTTATTATTATTTGCTTTCTCTTATTATTGCTTGCTTTTCCCTTTACTTTGAATACACTTCTAGTATTTAGAATGGTAAAAAATAAAAACAAGTTAATTTAGCCAAATAAATAGAGTATTTTGTACAAATTTTTGTGGGCCACATCCCACATCCCCCACAATTATCTATTGTTTCCTATGAGAATTACGTTTGTTTTACGCAAATTTTGATATACGTGATGCCTCTTGAAATGCATCTATCGCGTAACTCGAGAGTTACCTGTACTTCCCTGAACCCCTCAAAATTCTCTCACATGCTATATTTTCAAGGCACACCCAGCAACACCCCTCACCTCATTGCCCAGCATGACAAGGATGGTGGTTGGTGGTGCATTCTGAGCCTGCAAGTGGTCCAGCCAAAGCCGAGCCTCCTTCACCTTCTCGTCAGTGCGGCCGTTCACCACCAGAACCAGACTCCTCACATCTTCAGGCACAGTCTCCGGGGTGATGCCAGGACCTGATACCAGTCACATTCAAGTTAGTATATTGAAGTATTACACATATACTTTGGTATTATGGATGACAATATGGTACTATAGAAATCTAGTTTAGATACATAAATGCCACAAGCATTTTTATTTCAGAATTCCATGGTCTATATGCAGCCAACAAAACACAAGAAATTAAGAAAGGAGTGCTTGACACAAAGAGGAGTTCATTAAAATATGCTGGGAAGTCAGACCCAGAAAATGTCTACTGAGTTGGGCATGTCTGCAAGGCAGTCTGTATACATATACATATTTCAACAGCAAAGTTGCTAGAGCAGTCAATAATAAAAGAGGACAAGCAAAACAGGTTATGGAAAGCAAAATAAGATAATATTAGCATTTTGCTCTCATGTTTTTAAGATTTCATAACTTGAGATTCTGAAAAATGCATTAATTCTGGCAAACACATGGAAGCAGACAGCAAGCAACAGAAATGTATGCATGCAAAAGCTGTATAGAGTTGTAGAAGCTACATTTAATGATCAGAAATAGTCCCTTTAATGCCTTCTCAAGTGTTGGTAAGAACAATGCCAATACTGCACCAGTGTCATTTGTAGTGGTAGTAAAACCATTCTCTTTGATTCAGTAAGTTCCCATTACCTGATCTATACCTGAGCACAAAGGCAGTCATCTGTAATTCCCCCACAGTGGCTCCCTGGATGTTGTCATCCAGGCTCTCTGGACCCTCCAGGATGTGGTGCCACAGGTAGCTGCCTATAGCTGCCTTGCTCCACAGCTCCACCACAGGCAGCCTCCTTAGCCTCACCTGTGATAAAGTCCATACATAACAATAATATAATAATACTTATACGTCAAACTATCTAGCTGCTATAAAAACATAAAAAAGAAAAAACACCTTTATACACACCTGTTTCCCAGAGCCTTCGCCATCCCCCAGCTGCACCACAGCCTCCTGACCCTCATGGGGCCTCATCTCCTGCTCTGC
This sequence comes from Portunus trituberculatus, assembly GCF_017591435.1. Taxonomy (NCBI): domain Eukaryota; kingdom Metazoa; phylum Arthropoda; class Malacostraca; order Decapoda; family Portunidae; genus Portunus; species Portunus trituberculatus. Next base: position 3,847,572 of record NC_059291.1, read on the forward strand.
CAGTACAATGTCTGCCTCATGCTTTCCAATATCAAAATCTGGAAAAAAACAGAAAAAGATGAAGTCAGCAAGAAGATAAAAATGAGTAAAAACTGAAAGAGCAACAATTGTGGAATATGTCACTAAAGCAAAAGCTTACAAACAATTTTCCTTCCCAAATAGTGTCTTCTGCCATGAAGGATTGCACACCACAACAAGCTTCACAACACTCAATTAAAATCAGAGGCCTTATTTCTTGCTGCTTCAGAGGTTGAACCAATACTACACTAGAGAATGCTGTACTATCTATTAAAGTTCTACATGCAGTCCTAGAGATCACTCAACACACCTAGAACCACCTTTTGATGGCTTTCCTTTTGGGGCTGAATGTAGCGTTGTGTATCCTCAAGTTTTGGCAGACTCTTTATTCCTTTGAGAGTGGAGAAGGCAGAGTTGTAGATACAGAAGGCAAGGTAGACAGTCACTACCACCTGGATGAAGCACACAAACAGCAGCACCTTGCGTAACACTTGCCCTGGACTTCTGATCATCTGGAAGCAAATGACATATTAGTTACATGTCAGCAGCCCATACGAAAAAGAAGCCACGCATACACAAAGATGACATACGGCTTCTCACCAGGATACTGCTTTTTTACACTCACAGGTTAGATTTGAATGAGTTTTGTCCATTCAGTAATTTTTGGAAGGAAGGCCTTATTTCATGCATATTCACATTCCTCATTAAGAAAGAGGTGGAGTCCTAATTCCCGAGAACTAGCAAAAGGTACAAGTGAGAGCTACAACCTGCGGTGAATATGGAGATAACCTTTGCCACTTCTCCTGAGGTTAATACTTAAATGCCACATAAAATAACAGTTGCAGAATACCATGTTATGTATATCAACTTCCAGAAACATGCTGAAACAGAAAAAAAGAAAGTAAAAGGTTGGTAAATATTACAAAAAGGCATGGCTGTTCTTGTTGTGATGGCGGCCACCTTCTTGAGCTCGATCTTAGTGCTAACATCCTAACCTAACCCAAACTGAACACCTAAGAAAATTAAAAAACCTAATCTAACTCGACCTAACCAAACAAGAAACAACGCATAGGCAAGACTTAGTTAAGTAAGGATACTCGTGGCAAAATCAAGATAAATAAAAATACAGCAGCCATCACGGCAAGAATGGCAGGAACGTATAACTCTTCTTAATGCTTACCAACCTTCTACCCAGTTATTCATTGCTTCAACAAGTTTGCAGAAGTTGATATATACTTTATGACATTCTGCAACTTTAACCCTTTCAGTAGAATGACGCGTTTTCATATTGATTTTGGTTATTATTTGGCAATTATATACAGCATCAGAAACTTATGTGGTGATTAAAATAGTAAAGACTCTGGTCATACATCTCTTGACCTCCACAGACTGTTCCTAATGTAATTAAATCGTCTAATCACACCCACACCTCACTGTAAAATCTGTGTCTCAGTACTGAAGGGGTTAACTCTACCTGACATGTAAATATTAACCTTGGGAGAAGAGAGGAGGCCAAGGTTACACCCACACTACCCCAGCCTGCCCCTGGAGCTCTGACGGTAAATTTGCAGTTTCAACCAATATACCCTATCTTATATTTCTTCTTCCCTATGTCTGACAAGCTTGGGGACCTCCTGGAAAAGCAGGATTTTAGGGTGGGGAAACCAAAGCAAACCTAACCTAACCTAAATTCTGTCCTGAAGTTATTATTAATTTCAGATAGGGTAAAATAGGATTAGAAATGTTTGTAGAAATGTGATCTAGACCGTGAGACTGTGCATAGTTACGTGTGGTGTATTGGTTGAAACTGCAATAATACCGCTCTAACACTGAGTCTGGAATCACCATACCCTGGATTTCGGTCGTGGGGTTTTCTTGTTTTCATCCTTTGAGGAATACTGTGAAAACACGACACTTGTCAAACTTCTAAGGCAAACCATAAAAGGTGAGGTTATAAAAGCATTATGGACACGTTTATGTAGCAGAAAGGAACATCGCAGGCCAGTGAACACATAGTAACTTTACGGTCACACTGAGAAACAAAAAGGAACGGAAACTAAAACATACAATTAAAGTTTCAGTCAGGCAGCGATTAATTCTACCAGTCAGTCAGTCATACATACATACAACCATCCAAACATCCATCCATAGTCAGTCAGTCAACCATACATTCCTTCCCCCAATCCATCCACTCCGTAACAAGGCCATAGTAGGATTAATTTGCACACATCCACCTTTCATCCCTCCCTCCACACACTCCATTACCACACCACCACCTCCATGACGCCTTTACTCACATCTACTGTCTTATTTGGGGAGACAGACACCCTGCGCTCCACCATGCTCAGGAATTGACAGTAGCACACATCAACAAACACCTCCTTCCTCCTCTTCTCTCGTACTACGCCCTCCCAAGCTCCCTCCTTGTTGTTTGAGCTTGAGCTTGATTGGAACCCTTTGCTTTCTCTTTTGATTGCTTTTTCTTTCCTTTTTCTTTGTTCTATTATTGGTATTTTGTGTTATTTGTGTTTGGTTTATGTTTTTTTCTGTGGATATTAATTCATGCATCCATTCATACAGTCATCTCTCTCTCTCTCTCTCTCTCTCTCTCTCTCTCTCTCTCTCTCTCTCTCTCTCTTGTGATTTCATTACTTAAATATATTGTTTTGTTATTAATATGCTCTTCCACCTTTCTTCTTTCCTTCCTTGAATTTCTTTAAACATTCATCCCAGTCCTTCCAGCTCTTTTCTAGCCCATTCATTATTCTCAAGCAAACACACACACACACACACACACACACACACACACACACACACATAAAGGTTTCACTCTAAAGATAGGCGCTTTGTGATCAATGGTAGTTTTCAGTGGCTCTTTCTTTTTCTATCAATCTTTCAATCCAGTTTTGGCATATAACTCAATAAATTCGTCGTGTTCACCTAGAATATTGCACTTTTCTTTCTTTTATCTTTCGGTTTTATTTTCGATCCTCCTTGTGGAGTGAATGAGGTGGTGAGTCTGATCGAAGCAATCACGGACACTTGAGTCACCATGTGTGAAAATCAAATAGCGTCTGCAGATGTTCTCAGCGATTAGTTTACTTCGTTAATCCTGTTGTGCGGGTTTGATATGAGCGACGGTTCCTTAATCTACCTTTTTTCTTTTTTTTCCGGTAGCTCACGTGTGTGTTTCTACTTCATCCTTTTCCTTTCTTTCATTCGTTCTCCTTTCTATCATTTCCTCGCTAGTTGGTGGTGTCACACGCGTCCTGGTTCAGTATATCCTTTCGGCTGCGCACAACTTAAACTTCAGTCACAACTACTATACTCGTACATTGTCAATATAACACATAAAAATGGACTTAGCTATCGCAATTATCGTCTTTATTACACAAGCACTTAACGCTAACCTTATTTCACAAATTGCAATACATACGTACCCAACATGAGGTCGAATGTTTTCATAAATAAAGCTAAACTATCCCTGGTGTAGATAATTTCGTCAGTAATTCCCTGAGCATAGCCATCGCATCATTTTCTTCCTCTGTTGTGCTCACCAGTTGTACCCTGAGCTTGCCAATAACCTCCCTGCTTGGAGAGAGTTACGACACAGGCTGAGGCAAGAACGCAAAAACACCAACATAATAAGGAACAACTTAGCAACAAGAGATCACGGTATGAAATAGAGCGCTGTAAAACTATTGTACTTCATTACGTGTTATTTCATCACTAAATCTCAAATACTGGTCTGATTTAGAGTGCTGGATGGAGAGCTAGTGCCATGAGAATACCAGAGGGATCACAGGTCACTAGGTAAGGTGGCCGTCTCGTGGGACCCACCTATTGATGCAGGGAAAGGCTGAACCTCAAAGGTCACGTGATTGATTGCCTCCCGTGAGATTCATAGGAATGGAATGTGCGTTAACAACAGAAAGGGTAAGGCAGAGTAGCAGCAGGCCTTCCTCGGACACTTCGTTGGCACCTGCGGAACAAATGAGTCCTCTCACCCCCATACCCAAGGCTTGCCCCCACCTTTGTGCCAGAGGTCTCCTACGCATGCGCAGGACACTTAGGGCACTGGTATAACTAGGAGGTGGAGTGCGGTCCTGGCGCGCCAGTTGTCAACGTTTGTCGGACGCGCGGGAGGTTTAGCGATCGCAGTGCGCAGCTCATTTCCTGACTGCTGGTGGTGGCGAGGCAGGTCTTGCTGCTTCTTGACCCTCAGCGGGCTTCCTCTCGAGACTTGGCCAGGCTAAGACAGGTGAGGCAGCCTATTTGATGTGTTTTTGTGAGTAGTGAGGGGTGGTGTGCTGAGTAGTGAGAGGGGTGGTGTGTTCCTCGGTGGGAACAGTGGGCTGTTGCAATATTTAGATGAGAGCGACGGAAGTTTATTCGTGACAACTGCGCTGCTTGCGCCTCATCCGCCGGGAGAAGGACAGTAAAATAAACCACAACAATGAAGTAAATTAAAGCAGACGGATGACATATCAGGCTAAGTGAGTACCTAAGTAAAACAAACCAAATGTAACGAAATTTATAAAGATTTACAAACGCATATCAAAACAAATCAACGAATTACTATGTGAAATTCTTTGGCTTTACGTTATAAAGAAAAGTTTCCTACGGTGTACACATCGTTGTGTTTTGTGGCGGGGAGTGCGGCGGGAGCAATGTTGCGGCTGTCATGTGTCAACACCACGTGGACGCGCCACAACACGCCTCGCTCGGTGACTCTCAGTACTAAACATCCTCTCTTGACCCTCTCACTCCTGTAGCTGCGCTCTGACAACATTTGAGAGGACAGTGGAAAAAAAGTACGTTAGAAAAGACACTGAAAAAAAAATAATAAGAAGTAGTAAGCTCTTTTTTCTCCCGATTATAAAAGCACGAATATTTGAGAGATTGATAGTAGAAGTGTATAAAACTTGCTGGTGTTAATAGGGAAAAAATAAGCAGTAGGTGAAAGACTTGAACACTCCATCAGACACACACGAACATGCCCACACGAGATGATAGATTAAACAATTCTTACTTAATTTTAGTTACTACAGTATATTAATATGCCATACTCGTTATCAGTGAAAGGGTTAACACCCCGCTGTCAGTGGGGGACGATCTGTGCACCGTAGTAGATCCGTACTGGTAGTGGTGGTGAAGGTGGTGGTAGTGGCGAAGAAGATGCGATGCAGTGATGGTGACCAGAGTGACATTATCAGCGGCACACGACCTTTAGAATAGTATGAGGCAAGACCATAGAGTGTTGTTGATACTGAGTCAGTTCCAACCAGCGCGTTCTCCCTTTCCTCTCCTCTATGTCTGTCTGTCTGTCTGTCTGTCTCTCTCTCTCTCTCTCTCTCTCTCTCTCTGGTCGTTGGTAAATATAAGTCTGCAGTGTCCATGATGATCCAGTTTTTCCTGTGGCCTTCGCTCATCACTTTCAAGGGCAGGAGAAAAAAAACTGCCTGGTTATTTAATATTTAAGCCTTCAATTTCTTTCTACTGGATTCTCTATTTTTAGTCAGCTATATAATCATCTACCTTACTTGTTTATTTCTTTCATTTCCTATACATCTTTCTTTATGTAAGATGAACTGGCCAAGGGGTCTAAAATGAAGAAGGAATGTCCCACTGAGATGACAAAGGGATAAAGAAAAGAGTCAAAATGATAACTTTGAGTTGCAGAAGTGGCTTGACTGTATGTTCACATATATACTGATTTCATCTTATCACGGCAAAATAGGGAAGCTAAATATGCAAACTGGCCTGAAATCAAAGATGATCTCCTGTCTCTGCCACACCGTTTAGTAATGCAAGAGATAGTGATTGATAGCAACACACGCAACAAGCACACTCGGTACAATCGTGCAATCTGTGACGTGCGTGATATATTTTCTAATAAATATTCAGGTAGTGTAACTTCAGTCAAGGAATACTAAAATAGAGTGATGTGATTACAATAACAAAACAATAATCACATCAACAACGATGCCTATTTTTTTTACCTTAAACATATACTACTAAGAACGAAAATGAAATCAAACTAACGAAAGAAGGAAGGGAAGAACAAGAATCAGCGGACCAAAGATTGACTGACGAGATTTTTTCCTTATAAACCGGAGGGGGAACATTTGAGAAAGCGGCTAATTATCTCTGTGGCCTTTGAAAGCAGTCGTGGTGAGAGAGCAAAGCGTTTTGAATGTGGACCTGAGAGCTGCATTGGGTTAGTGCAAACAGGTGGATCTGTGCAGGTGTGTGATAAAGGTGAGGTGTGGCGACCTTGTAAGATCCACGGTACGACTTACTGAGAGAGAGAGAGAGAGAGAGAGAGAGAGAGAGAGAGAGAGAGAGAGGATTATTACACACCATCACCTATGTATCACAACCCACGGAACACTATCAGAGTCGTATGAATTCTTTTATGAAATGGTTAAATTACGAAAAAAATAACTGGCTATTGTGGAGTTATTATGAATAAAGATAACAGGAATTTACGCCTAGAGTTATAGTCAATGTATGACCGTTAAGGCGACGAAGGAAAGGACACACACACACACACACACACACACACACACACAGAGAGAGAGAGAGAGAGAGAGAGAGAGAGAGAGAGAGAGAGAGAGAGAGAGAGAGAGAGAGAGAGAGAGAGAGAGAGAGAGAGAGAGAGAGAGAGAGAGAGAGAGAGAGAGAGAGAGATACTTAGCGTTAATTAGTGCATAAGAATCTTCTGTATTAATAAATCTATCATGTTACATTTTTTTCTGCATGCGAAAGACAGGCGAGGGACAGAAGAAAACTCAGTAAAAAATGTGTTAATCATCTCATGGTAACAGGGAGAGTAGATGATTTCGGCTTTCAATTGACGTGTCTTTATATCTTTATAATTCTTTACCAAGGTTACGTTTGACGCGGTTTGGTCATAAAACATGCATTTATCATAACGAAAAATGGATCCTCAACCCGCCTCTCCTCATCACACAGATCGTAAAGTGAGTTTAATTTCTGCGGGTATTGCTGGAGGTGAGACCACAGATTATTCTAAGTTGGAAATGCTGTATGACATTTTGAGGGACTGTTTAGCTGTGTAGACGGGTGACAGCTACAAAAGTCTGGCCGAGTGGGTAACCATAACAGAGAAACACGATGTCCACGTACTCTACATCAGTGTATGTGGCACTGCCGTATTTTTTTTTTTTTTCTCTCCTTTATATGTTTCTCACGATCATGCAATACAATTCAAATCTGCTTATTGTCACTGTCTTGGCGTGAAGATGAATGTGACCAATTACAACTATCATAAAAATCAGTTAACCTGTTCAATACTGGGACACATTTTTACGTCGAGATTTGTGTTCCATTAGACCATTTTATTGACATTAGGAAGGATCTATGGAGGTCAGAAGATTAATGGCCACAGTCTTCACTATTCTAATCCCCTAATAAGTTTCTGAGCCTATATAAAGTCACCAAATAGTAAGCAGAATGAATATGGAAACGCGTCATGATACTGAAAGAGTTAATTAAGGCCATATATATATACTCTCCTCGTGCAATGCTTATCGAGAAATCTTCTGTCCATTAATAGCTTTTGTTATACGATATACTGAGGTACCACATGCAGTTACCTTACCACCGCATCGCACCAGGAGCTGAGGGACAGGAAGTGAGGAAATAACAGAAGAGATGTAAAGAAATGTACTGGGAAACAAGAAGGGCTTAACTTTTTTGTTGTTGTGACGCAACCTTACAATTCGCCACGGTGTGAACAAATTAAAACTCGAAATGGTGCTACATGATCCCTTCTTTCTATCTCTTTTCTTGTTATTCACACATTCACCAAACTTTCACTCTCACCCGACCTGTGTTTGAGGACGGGATAGTAGTAGTAGTAGTAGTAGTAGTAGTAGTAGTAGTAGTAGTAGTAGTAGTAGTAGTAGTAGTAGTAGTAGTAGTAGTAGTAGTAGTAGTAGTAATAGTTATTAGAGGAGGAGGAGGAGGAGGAGGAGGAGGAGGAGGAGGAGAAGGAGAAGGAGGAAGAAGGAAGAGAAGGAGCAACAACGATAGTAGCGGCAACGGTAAAGCAAGAACAGGAGCAGTAACACGAGAAAGTTGCTGTTTATAACTGGTTTTGTACTCTTTCTTCAGGCCTTATAACTATGATGCAACAACTATAGAGTTACCCTATGTGTGTGTGTGTGTGTGTGTGTGTGTGTGTGTGAGAGAGAGAGAGAGAGAGAGAGAGAGAGAGAGAGAGAGAGAGAGAGAGAGAGAGAGAGAGAGAGAGAGAGAGAGAGAGAGAGAGAGAGAGAGAGAGAGAGAGAGAGAGAGAGAGAGAGAGAGAGAGAGAGAGAGAGAGAGAGTGTGTGTGTGTGTGTGTGTGTGTGTGTGTGTGAGAGAGAGAGAGAGAGAGAGAGAGAGAGAGAGAGAGAGAGAGAGAGAGAGAGAGAGAGAGAGAGAGAGAGAGAGAGAGAGAGAGAGAGAGAGAGAGAGAGAGAGAGAGAGAGAGAGAGAGAGAGAGAGAGAGTGTGTGTGTGTGTGTGTGTGTGTGTGTGTGTGTGTGTGTGTGTGTGTGTGTGTGTGTGTGTGTGTGTGTGTGTGTGCGAGTGATTTGTGCCAAACCTTAGTGCCCCTTTTATAGAAGTGTGTCATCCCGAAAGGAAGAGAAGAGAGGGAAAGAAATGGTAACTTTTCTCATTATCCTTTCGTGAGTTACTAGTATCACCAAACAGCTGTTATTGTTTCCCGGGGATTTCTTAGCATGCCCAGTAAATCCCATCTAAAACGTTCATCAGTGTATCGACATGTATGAACGTGCCTTCGTCTGACTAGAAACAGTGAGAAAACAACTTATTTCTGTTTATTCTAACCTTGAAGCTCAGTGCTCTTTGCAGGGGGCTGGGATACAAAAGAAAGAAACACACACACACACACACACACACACACATTATCCACTACTTTTTAAAGGAATTATAATATATTGCTAATGCACAATATGGTAAAAATACTATGCCACAGCTACCACCCACATAGCGTGACGCTTATATAAGTAACCACTCGAGTCTCGCACAAAATAAAATTGAGCGAGGCGGTGGTCTAGAAAGGATACCTATAAGAGGGAACAACCGAAAATCGAGCTCTTGACAGGTGACATTTACCCAGTTAAGACATAACGATCGCCGACCCCGAAGTGAAACCATTACTACAAATGCATGTGAACCAGCTTACGTAAATCTTTGTGTTGTCTTTTTTAAAACTATAAAGTTAAGTTATGAATTATAACCTGCCTGTCCATTTTCATGTTTCAGCGTATCTAATAATTTGTGTGTGTGATTGTTTGTTTTTGTTTGGTGGTGTGTTTCAAAATTTATTTATGTCTGTTTTTATATAATTGTCTGTCTTTATGTGGCTGTGCGACTTCTCATTTCTATATATGATAGCCTGTTATGTAACTACCTGCCAGTGTTTGTGGCGATACTGACATGTCCTTTCATCTATTCTACATTAGTGGCTCGCAACCGGTATTCCGCGGTACCAAGGGATGTCGTGAGATCCACTGAAGGTGCCGCCAAAATTCGGGGCAAAAATAATTTTCGTATTAACGACACTCTCTATCTCTCTCTATTCGATGCACAAATGCCAGCCAACATACACATTGCACATAGTTCATAATAACTATCGGCGATGTTGCTGCACAAGTTGGAGGTGTTGTTGCTCTTTCTTTATTTGTATTGTAACTGAGTCCGTAAATCTTTTGTTTGTTTGCCTTTCTATTATTTAATGAATCTATCATGAAGTATTAGAAATGAGTTTCTATATGATTAAAAACACCGAAAGCTACATTTAAGGCGAGTGACATTATCAACAATAAGACCTTATATCTGGCGTTTGTTCCAATGACAGATCTCACACTGAGTGGACACGCATGGTTCACTGTGGTCTATTTGTTTGTGTGTTCTGTTGTAGGATTGTGTAACTACTTGAATACATTATGCAACTGATGTAAACTAGTGTCACAATTACATTTCTATATTGTCACTTTTTTCATTAAAGCAGCATCAGTGCAAAAACAAGTATTTTCATATCATCCAGGGATAACGTTTTGTTACATTGATGTTGAATCAATAAACTACTGACAAATTAGATATTTATATTTCCTGATAAGGGTGCCGGGTAGTTTTGAAAAGCTCGCCAAGTGTGCCTCAAACCAGAAAAAGGTTGGGAACCACTGCTCTACACCTTTCTATATGTGACTGCCTGCCTGTCTGTCTGTCTAGCCATGTATCTTCTTATCACTCTGTATACCTCTAAGCGTGATATGCCTGTCCTCGTGGCACACTTCAGCACCTCAAGCAGCGAGCGTTCTATTCAACAATCATATGTGCCGAGCCGATATGACCTTGAGAGCCTGTCGTGACTGCCCACCTGTCAGGCAGTCGTGCGGCGCTGACGGAACAAAGACCAGTAGACCCACGATACATTTGTTCCCATGACGCCGATATCCACCCGTCCTTCCCCTGAATGCCGCGTCACTCAAGGCATGGAAGTATTGAGCTATGCGGTGTTATGTTTTTCACCGCTTCTCTAGTGACGTGCGTACACGAATGATATCAGTGTTTGAGTCCGTTTCCTGGTACGTGAGAGTTTATGTGTTTGAACTGCTTTCTTTTGGTTTCGCCGCCTGATATCGGTTACTTCTCTGAGGCCCTTGTGGGAGTTGTTATAGGCTTTACGTGCCGTTTGTGTGATTGTAGTAAGAGTTTAACTATATGGACAGAAATATTAGGAAGAAAACCTCACCGAGAATCCGATTAACGAGTCCCGCTGAAAGAACAAAGCGTTTAATGAACTCAACACATGAAATTGACCTCTGACTCTGAACGACGATTTATGATAAAAGTAAACCAGTCATATTGGAGGTAAAAGACTCCTCTCTGGAAGTAAAACTCCTCCCACCTCTCTCTCTCTCTCTCTCTCTCTCACCCGTCCGTTCACAACAGGTAGACGTTGAGCCACCCCCAACAACATGTGCCGAGGTCAGAGAAAGCTAAGAGACAAGTGCCAAGAAAGGACGATGAACTAACTGGCAGCGTGGCACAGGAAGAAAGTAGTAGCACTAGCAGAGAGAGAGAGAGAGAGAGAGAGAGAGAGAGAGAGAGAGAGAGAGAGAGAGAGAGAGAGAGAGAGAGAGAGAGAGAGAGAGAGAGAGAGAGAGAGAGAGAGAGTGTGTGTTAGGCGGACTCACAAGAAACGTCAAACTAACCAGATGGAAGAGTAAAAAATGTATGCCTTGATTATAGGTTCACAGAGTACAGCCTAGTGAATCGAAGCAGGAATACCAGAACAGGAGGGAAGCGCGGTCGTCGTGGTGGGCGCGGTGTTGGCACGGTGGTGGGCAGCAGCAGGGTGCCAGGCCTTATAAGGGGGGAAGGTCGCTTTTTTTGTGTGTGATGTCCGTACAAATAATTCCACGGCTTTGTTTTGACTGCGCTACTTAGATACACAGCTCTGTGTTCTGAGGCGCTTTGTTCTCTCATGAGGTTTGCGTTGAAAGGTGGGCAGATATGACTGGTTGGGTTATTATGGTAGCTTTTCTCAGTCAG
>NC_059291.1:3869186-3889186 GCF_017591435.1 Portunus trituberculatus
CTTTTTACCGGTTTAAAGGCTCGTTCACGCCATCCCTCCTTTGTGTGGAAATAATTGTGCACCCTATACTAGGAAACAATGTGCTTCATGTTGACACTTCGCCGCCCACCCACATCCCTGGTAACCTAACCACACAAGCACGTACAGACAGAGCGGTCGATTCGTCTGGACGTGATGTAGCATTCAGAACAAATAAAATAAGATACTTGTCATTCTGATGATGTAAGCCATTTCTGTCGTGAAGCAAACCATGTGTACAAACGAACAAACATACGGCTACACATGCCATATTACACACACACACACACACACACACACACACACACACACACACACACACACACACACACACAGCTACATCATCCTTTTCCTCTCCCAGGCTGCTCGGCTTCTGCAACAACTTCTCCTACTGGGTCATGATCACCGCCGCCTATGACCTGCTCGCGACTCAGCACCAGGTGAGTTCCGCGCCTGCCTCGCGCCGGACCTCACCAATGTATTCAATAAACGTGATGTATTCAGTGATATTCATCTCACTATTTACTGTTCGTCTATAGAAACATCGATTTTTGTAGATAAGAAAGTAGAACGACAGAGGGAGAGATGGTACTTATTTAGTGATGTAATCTGTTCCTATCTCCCTCAGGAGTATAGTGAAAGGTCCGCTCCGGCAGCGCCGCCTGGCCAGCCCCCCAACGCCTCGCTAGAGGTCACCATCAGCCTCCCTGGGTGGGGTAATGACTCCTTCGTTAATACCTTCACGTGTAATCGCCACTCAACTGGGGTAAGCTTGCTGCAGATACACACACACACACACACACACACACACACACACACACACACACACACACACACACACACACACACACACACACACACACACACACACATTTGGTATATCACAGTCCATTCCCCTCTCAACTCGTTAAAAGTCTTCATTGCACACAAACTGTCTTTTATGACAACATGTGGAACGATGGAGTGGAAGACCAGCCTTACAAACAGATATAAATATTAGATCTCTTGAATCCACAGAAAGGTAACAAATTAAGTGTAATAAGATAATACTGAAATCACTTACACTTTAAGTAGGCCTTTTTTTTATTATTTTGTTGCCCTTGGTAAGCTTTCCTCTTGCATATAAGAAACACACACACACACACACACACACACACACACACACACACACACACACACACACACACACACACACACACACACATGATGTACTCAGCGTGTTCCTCCTCCCGGAAGGCAATCTTGGTGGCTGACACGTTGCCCGCCACGGCGCTCACCCTCGCGGCACCCCTGACCCTGCTGCTGGGCGTGGGTCTGCGGGTGTGGCTGCTGAGCATTCTCTGCGTCGTCTCCTACTTAATACTGGGCCTCACCTCGCCAGACCTCGTGTTTCTCGGCGTGGCTTTGGCTTCCGCCTCACGTGGCCTCTCCGATCCTACCTTCCTCGGCCACGCCACTAACTATCACAAGTGAGAGAGAGAGAGAGAGAGAGAGAGAGAGAGAGAGAGAGAGAGAGAGAGAGAGAGAGAGAGAGAGAGAGAGAGAGAGAGAGAGAGAGAGAGAGAGAGAGAGAGAGAGAGTAATAATAATAAATAATAAAATATTTATTCCACTATGAAGTGGTTATTCTTTACATCAGTACATACATATTCTTTACATCAGTACATAGTACATCAGAGAGAGAGAGAGAGAGAGAGAGAGAGAGAGAGAGAGAGAGAGAGAGAGAGAGAGAGAGAGAGAGAGAGAGAGAGAGAGAGAGAGAGAGAGAGAGAGAGAGAGAGAGAGAGAGAGAGAGAGAGAGAGAGAGAGAGAGAGAGAGAGAGAAAGTCATGAATACAAATCTCAAGAAACCTTTCACTATACACTAATCACTCATCTGTACTTATAAAAAAAATTAAACTGCAATAACGATAATGGACGAGAGCTGATAAGGAGAATCCACCGCTTGTAAAAAAAAAGTAAAGCTAAAGAAGACTGAACAAGAGCCTTACATACTTTAACCCTTTATCCTCAACCCCCACCGCGTCTCGCCATTCCAGACACGTGTTGTCGCTGTGGTCTTCGGGTACTGGCGTGGCGACCTTCGTAGGTCCGCTGCTTTTCTCCGCCATGACCACCTGGGGTTTGCACCCTCGCCACGCACTGCTCACCTTCCTCGCCGTGCCTCTGCTCATCGTCTTTAGGTGGGTCGCTCTCAACTCTTCATGGCCGGAGATAATTCTTGGCAATTCATCCTTATAGTAAATATGAAGAGTCCAAGAATTTAATGATTTTATTCACAGTCACTCTTCAATCTACGAGGATGATAATGTTGCCTTCTTAGATACTGTTAATTTTCTATGGATGGTAATTCATAGTCACCTCAGTCTCAGGGAATTGTAATACTTCTTCATAGTTACTCTTTATCAGTGACGGCACCTCTTAGGGTCACGCACGAGACTCTTCCCATTGGTCAGCATCGGTGTTACAAGATAAAAAGCACATAGCTAACCATCGTGTTTTCATTCTCAGTTTCTGGTGTTTGCTGAGCAGAGCGCAGCCCGTCAAGGGTCCCTCAGACCTGGAGAATGTGGACAGCGCCACCCTGGTGTGTGAAGAGGAGGAGATGGAGGGCAAGAAGCAGAAGATGGCCGCACGCATCAAGGAAAAGATCTTCATTTTTGGGGTAAATTCATGTGAGGATTATGGGATGGCTCCTACCTGCCCCTTTCTTACACAGGTACAGGTGGAGCTCAACTTGATATATATAGAGCTTTTTCAGGAGATAATTCTCATTAATTTTTTCCTCCTCATTTTTCCGCCCTAAGTCGGATTTTTTTTTGCGTTATCATGACTTTTTTTTTAGTAACTCATCAGCTCTGGCAGCGGAGTGCGGTGCGGAGCCTAGACTTGGGGTGACTCAGCCTTGTGTTACAGAGAGCACAGAAGTACCTGTTGCCGATGGCGGTGTTCTACCTGATCATGTACTTCACCAATCAGGGCTTGGTAAGTCAGCTGCTCCTCTCTCGTCTTTCCAGTGTTGTTTTGCTTTCCAGGGAGAGTTATGCACTATTTCCTTCCATTCCACTTCCTTTATTCCTCGGACAGCTCAGCTCTGCGGCACGAGAACATGGCGGTGCAGTTCTGAGAGGGATCATAGAGGTGGGGACAGTCTCTCTCTCTCTCTCTCTCTCTCTCTCTCTCTCTCTCTCTCTCTCTCTCTCTCTCTCTCTCTCTCTCTCTCTCTCTCTCTCTCTCTCTCTCTCTTTTAGTCTACTTCTTTGTTTGCAAATCCGTTCTCAAATGGGATCGCTGTTTCTTTGCCAGCCACTTCAGTTTACACTCCAACGCTTTAAGTCAGAGTGGAGTAGCACTACCAAAGTACAGAGCTAAATGCAACACGAGCACACAAACACATATAAATTTCACGAGTATGAAAGCAGCACCGCCTCCGTGCACCACAAACACTCTACCTCTTGGTCAACAACTTGGTGAGCCGCCTGTATTTCTCTTGCAGCTTGAGATGGTCTACTTCCCCGTGTCACCGCTCACTCACGCTCAACAGTATTCCTGGAGCATCACAATTCGCTGCCTTGGGACTTTAATTTCACGAAGCTTCCACAAGCTGTTCCTTCTTCCCTCCATGTGGCTCTATTCCTCCTAGCCGTAAGTTCTGAGTCTAGACAGCCACTTGTCCCTCTAACCACTTTACTATACACGAAGGGTGATGTTACCAGGAGACATTATCTTGAAGTTTCCATGACACGTATCATAGAAAATCTACACCGATAATATAGATAATGGTACAATATATTGTGATATGAAAAAAAAAGTTGCATTAGTTATTTTTGTATACGGTGTGTTTGCAATACACGAAGTTATAGTTTTGTTACGAATGTGTTTTTTTTTCCAGTTGGTGATTGCGGCAGTGGTAGGGACGGAGGCTCACTTTCACTACCTCCCTTCACTGTATATCATATTCGCCCTCATGTTCGTGCAGGGGCTCACTGAGGGCGCCACCTTCAGAGCAGCCGTCTTTTCTTTGCATAACAAGGTAATGGAGACTTAGTATGTAGTTCTCAATTATATGTCCCATGACTGTAAGCATCTACATGAAAAATATGGATTAAAAAAAAAAATTTGAAGATGGTTGTAGAAAAGAGGAAATGTCTTAAAGTAGTTAGCGATTAAGGAAAGATATATTGATAGCAATGAAACTGTGGATATGCATTGCCCAAAGTGTTCAATATTGGTTTGATGCTTGGCTTGCTCGAGATGTAGGGAGAAAGGATGTCGAGGCATAATCTGGCAACGTGTTATAACATTTATGGGATGCTAAAGATTCTGTTACGGGACATTTTAGCTTTAGTAAAATACATTTAGCTTAGTAAAATACGTACATCCCGTTAAATAGGATTGCACTGATTTCTAAAACAAATGACTGGATCGAAAGCGTCTAATACCTAAGTTTTCTTTCTTTGAAAATGCGAATACTTTGCTGTTAAACATTGAATCATCTGAAGTTAGCTAGATCACAGCAGGTGAGAGGATGAAAAGCAGTGAAGCTCAAACGTTACGATCAGGGTGGTTAATAAGCCAATACACGTGACTCTCCCCACAGACAAATGAAGAAGACCGAGAGTTCACCATGGCCATCTTCCCCGCCTTCCTGTTCCTTCCCGCCATGCTGGCAGGCTTCGTCTCCATCCCCACCCATGAGTACCTGTGTCACCACCATCTCTACCGCCAGTGACGCCGCCACAAGGATGAACACGGGAAACCGGCCTTTCCGCTGCACCAGGAGACTGATGTACTGCACGTACAGTGATGAGCCAAGTTTGTGGACGCGGTCTCGCAATCTCTAGCACTTGATCAGTATTATGACGTGTTATGCAGTGCACTTGTGGTCCACGTTGAACAACGCTCTACATTAGTCTCCATTGAGTTTAAGGTTTTTCTGCAAGCTTTAGTTTTCTGGTCTGATGATTTCGTAAAAAAAATCTGACATGTGATACATTTCCAAATATTCAGAGGACTCAGGGTTGCAAAAAAGAAGTAAAATACAACGAATGTACGAGTATATATAGGGAAGAATTCACTCATGTGACTGTACAAGACATCGCTACTATCGCCCTGCCTATGGTGAGACTATGTATGTGAGCGTGTATATTATATATATATATATATATATATATATATATATATATATATATATATATATATATATATATATATATATATATATATACGCAGAAGTGCAAATCAATAGAATGTATAGTAATTATATATCTATCGAAACAATAAACAATGAAAACAGGGATAGTGTTTCCTACAGCGTTGTTAATGCCATGCTCTGCCTCGCAAACTAAGAAGATACAAAGACGAGCTCCTCCAGTTTGATGGGATTGTGAGGGTGATGAGGTGCGGCTTCAAACGCGCTCCGAGTCGCCAGGGTGACAGTTAGGCAAGGGATCAGACAAAAGGTCACCTAGCGAGCCGCGCAGTGTTGAAGTGAACACCTTACGAACTGGTGTTTCGGAATGAATAAATGAACTGACATCCAAAGAAACTGTCTTACTACAGTCTTCCTGTAACCTCACTCGGAAAGAAACAACTTCAGGTATAATATATATATATATATATATATATATATATATATATATATATATATATATATATATATATATATATATATATATATATATATATATATATATATATATATATGTGTGTGTGTGTGTGTGTGTGTGTGTGTGTGTGTGTGTGTGTGTGTGTGTGTACTTCAAAATCTATACTTTTTATTAAAGATGCCCTTCCAGTTTCCACTTTCTATGAAATTTTTAATTTAAAGGGATAACTACGTTAATCCAAATATACGAGAGAGAGAGAGAGAGAGAGAGAGAGAGAGAGAGAGAGAGAGAGAGAGAGAGAGAGAGAGAGAGAGAGAGAGAGAGAGAGAGAGAGAGAGAGAGATCAAAACAATAATTATATACATTGTTCTTTGACTTTTGGAATGGAAAATCAATTATCAAAGTAGTGTTTTTATTACTATCTATGTGAGTGGAGACCTGGGTGGCTTTCCCTTCCCGGAAATTTACGACGGAAAGTACAACACAACGTAAACAGGAGATTTAATAAAAGTAATAAACGTAGACAAGAGTGGAAACATGAAAACACACACACACACACACACACACACACACACACACACACACACACACACACACACGAGATACAATAAACAAGAAATATATGAATAAATGAATAAAGACTGACTGATTGACTGATTGACCAACTGATATTTCTAGCGCCACAACAAGGACACAAGGCGCCGAGCATGATAGGGGAGATAAGAAACGGGAATACAGAAGCGAGGTATGCTGAGTTGTTAAAATGCAAATAAGAAATGTGTTGGAACGGAGAAGCCGGGTTTTGATCATGGGACGGCAAACACCAATGATATATCGGCTGTTGGAAGGCAATTATAGAATAGCTGGGTTGGAAAGGGAGGGAAAGGAAGGAAAGGAAAGGGAAAGGAAGGGAAGGGAAAGGAAGGAAAGGGAAGGATAGGGAAGGGAAGGGAATAGAAGGGAAGGGAAGGGAAGGGAAGGGAAGGGAAGGATAGGGAAGGGAAGGGGAGGGAAGGAAGGAAGGGAAGGGAAGGGAAGGGAAGGGAAAGAAAGAGAAGAGAAGAGAAGAGAAGAGAAGAGAAGGGAAAGGAAAGGAAGACAAGGGAAGAGATAAGAAAGGAAGAATAAGAGATGAGATAGATGGAGGTAAAGAAAGATTTGAGACTTAATGCAAAACTGATCTTCAACCTAATCTAACTTGATTTCAAATAATCTATAACTAACCTAACCAAATCTGGCGTAAAATATGACAGGTGATATTTCTTGTGCATGAAAAAAGATGAAAGTAAAAAAGTATTACTGCTATTTTCAATCTAAATTCTATAGACAGATACTTAAGAAATCACAAAAAATAAAGAAGTAACTAGACAACGAAAGAATAGTTAGAATGCATGGAAAAACAACCGTGTATACATTTCCCGTAATACTCGTAAGTGTTTGACATCACTGCTGACTCAAGTAACGAGACGAACACTTGACTAAAACATCACCTTCAGAGGCACGTGTGGCGGTGTGTGTGAAAGGCAGGGAGCGGGACGAGCCAGGACAGAAGAGCAAGATAAGCAGCCGGTGTGAGGTTGGGGGTCGCTATTCAGGCAGTTCGAAGAGGACACTATGAATGACCTCTTTCGCACATAAGCTATTAATTGAAATCGCTGGATCTTGTGATATGAGTTAATTGGTCAGTCATTTGCGTTCGACTATTTCCTGATTCTCGCTGTTTTGAGCTAGTAATAGGAGTGGTCTTCACTGGCATCTAGTGGCGAGAACCTCCTTGGTGCAACACAAGGTAAGGAAAAGTCTTGCTGGCAAACTGTGCTCTCGAGGGAATTCTCTGGACCAAAACCATCGTCAACTTTCACATTCCTGGAGGCAGAAACAAGTCTATTTCGCATGCGGAGAGTTGACACTGTTGATGGGAGTATTGTCATGACATTCCCTGCCCCTCTACGAGTACAGAAGGAGCAGGACTATCCTCAGGTCGACTATACGGCCATTATCCTGTGTAAACAAGGACAGTGCGCGTCTCTATTGAACGGCTTGTATCTTGAGTTCCTCCTGTTACCACCCCTTGCTGCTCCCTCTGTTAGTTTCCTAGCCCTGCAGATTTTTCCAGTGATATGTGTTTCCTTTGCCATTGAAGTCGTATTACTGAATGACGCCAAAGATGGTTCTTGTATGGGATGACTCACGTTTCAAGGAAGGGAGAGGAAAGGAAAAGATACATCTAAACTTAGCACTGCCGAGTAGGGGTCGTTGTGAGAGAGAGAGAGAGAGAGAGAGAGAGAGAGAGAGAGAGAGAGAGAGAGAGAGAGAGAGAGAGAGAGAGAGAGAGAGAGAGAGAGAGAGAGAGAGAGAGAGAGAGAGAGAGAGAGAGAGAGAGAGAGAACGCACAAATCTAAAGGGGAAAGGCCCCCTTCAACCTGATATATTTCGGCAGCGCTAGGGAAGAGGAATTCAACTCTTTAGGAACACCATGACTTGTTTTTTTTACTTTTTTTTATTTTTAGAAGAACACGGGATAAAAAAAAAAGAGAACCCTTCCATTACCCTTTCTCTAACATTGATGGCTTTCATAACCATTCCCTGCAGCGTAAGGAAAACACTGCACTTTATTGCAACACAATCACCAGTTAAAAGTTCTTTCCTGTACAAACAATTTGGAAATGAGACTGAGCTGAAAAAAAAGATAAGATGAAATCCTCCTTTTTTTTTTTTTTTCTTTCTCTCTCGGCCTCTCTTAACTTCCATAATCTTTTAAATATTCTGGCAGCATGAGGGCAGAATTACACTTTATCGCTACACAATCACCTCTTAAAAGTTCTTTCCTGCACAATCGTAAGTTAAGAACGTGACTAGACTGAAGAATTCCTCCCTCTCCCTCTCCCTCTCCCTCTCCCTCTCTCTCTTTCTCTAACACTCTCATATTGTCCTTTAAGTTATTAAGCAACAAGAAATCAATGCAGCGTTCTGTTGAAAAAAAAATATATATAAAGGAAAGTCTTCTTATGAATCCTTTTACCCTGTAGTGTTTTGTTCCTGCTCTGCGGCGCTACAAAGGAAAAAAGTAAAAAAAAAAAGATATAACAGGAAAGATTGAGGAAATAAAGTTGTGAAGGGAAGGGAGTGAAAAAATGCGAGGGTAAAAAAAAAATGTAGGAAAAAACAAACGTTATGAAATTTAATGGCAAAGTGAAAGAAGAGGAGAGAAGTGAAAGTAATGGAGGAAACAATAGAGAGAGAGAGAGAGAGAGAGAGAGAGAGAGAGAGAGAGAGAGAGAGAGAGAGAGAGAGAGAGAGAGAGAGAGAGAGAGAGAGAGAGAGAGAGAGAGAGCTAAAAATCCGTTTGGCAATACGAGCTGTTGATAAATTTCACAGCATCTTAGGAGTTACTGGCGACTTCCACTGACTGATGAAGCTTGAGTGCTCGTATAGCAGCCGAACAATAAGGAAAAGCGAAACACGTTATGGGGGAAGAGTGTACTGGCTCCAGGGAAAGGAACATCAGAAGAGCAGTGTGTAATGAAGCAGAATGGGAAACGTTTGTGAGAAGACGAAGAAAAGGGGAAAGTAACACGTCTCACTCAACTCAATACCGGACTCCATGGATCTGTAGCACCGGTGAAATTCTGCTTACTATTTGGTGATTTTTAAATAGCTTCAGAAACTTATGTTTGGGATTAGACTAGTGAAGACTCTGGCCATTGAATTTCTAACCTCCATATACCCTTTCTAATGTACGCAAAATCGTCTAATCACATCCAAACTCAAGGTAAATATAAGTCTCAGTACTGAAGGAGTTAAGCAACGTAGCCCGTGGAGGACGCAAGGAAGCCTCACGGTGCTGCCAATGTACTGCAGGAAATCTTGAAGGGAGTAGCTGTGTGTGTGTGTGTGTGTGTGTGTGTGTGTGTGTGTGTGTGTGTGTGTGTGTGTGTGTGTGTGTGTGTGTGTTTTAGGGGACGATAAAATAAGAAAAAGAAGAAGAAGAAGAAGAAGAAGAAGAACATAAGAACATAAGAACATAAGAAAGGAGGGAAGCTGCAAGAGGCCGCCATCCTATACGAGGCAGTTCCAGTGTGCTTAAGCTACCTAATTCCATCTATCTTCCCCATTCATGAATTTATCTAACCTTCTTTTAAAGCTCCCTATTGACTCAGCCCTGATTACATGACCACTGAGACCGTTCCACTCATCAACCACTCTGTTTGAAAACCAGTTCCTTCCCATTTCCTTCCTAAACCTGAATTTTTCAAGTTTAAACCCATTTTTCTGGTTCTGTCTCCGCTACTGGGTTTAAACTTGAAAAATTCAGGTTTAGGAAGGAAATGGGAAGGAACTGGTTTTCAAACAGAGTGGTTGATGAGTGGAACAGTAGAAAGAAGAAGAAGAAGGAAAATCAAAAGAACAGCAACAATAAGAACAACAACAATAACGTGTGTTTATTTACGGGACGATAGAAGAAGAAGAACAAGAACAAGAACAAGAACAAGAAAAAGCAAATAAAAACAACAGCCACAGCAGCAAGAAGAAGAAGAAGAAGAAGAAGAAGAAGAAGAACTACAACAACAACAACAACAACAACAACAACAACAACAACAACAACAAAGTCCACAAGCAAAGCACTTGAGTAATTCTAACACGTACAAAAGCTGCACACATACTCCAAGTTATTAGTCACTGCAATAACACTTCCTGACCTCCTGACTGGCGCGACTGATGCTTCAAAACTACTAGGCTACATCACGTTATATATTAAATGATATCTGCATTCTCCTCCTGTTCGACGAAGCAATAGAGATGAAAACATGATAAATTTTCCCATGTTTGTCTGTCGTCCACACCGCTAAGCACAATTTGTATTAATATACTGAGTTAATCCACTGCAAAAATGGTTTAATTATGACAGGTGCAATATTTATCTATCATTTTTCCATTCCGTCAAGAACTGAATAAAATGCAAATGTTCATTGATCACCGTGAGGAAGGAAGGGATGTTTAATTCGTCATGTTTTTGTGGGTTTTCCGTTGACGTATGAAATTCATTATGGTGCGTTTTTGCATAATTACCGTATATTCCGATTCATGCATGACAGACACATTAATAACTGATAACTGGTACGCGTAACGATGATGATAGTAATTCAAGTATTGTAGTAATAATAATAACAATAATATCGAACACAACGATGCTAGAACTACTACTCCCAGTATCAACAATGATAATAATGATTGTAACAATGACAACATTGACAATAAAAAAAATAACAATTAATTTTTTACTAGAAAGAATGATTACAATGAGGGACAATACATTAATTTACCTCGATGAAGAGAAAGAGAGAGAGAGAGAGAGAGAGAGAGAGAGAGAGAGAGAGAGAGAGAGAGAGAGAGAGAGAATTATTTTTCAATCCAGGAGTAGTTTGCCATCATAGTAATGAAACCTGACCCTTGCCGAGAGAGGATCCTGGTCTCGAGAGGTGTTCGTCTTAGTAATGCAACTGACGAAGGATAATGAAGTGTTCGATGCCCTTCCTGCCAGTGTCTTGACGCACTCATTAAGCTGGATGGAAGGATGGGGGAGGCAGGTAGGAAGGGTGCGGGGGAGGAGGACACGCCACCCATGCATCACTTCTAATCAAGGTGAGATGAAAGTACGTACACATGCATCTCATCGATTCCTTTCCTTTGACTCCCGCCAGCCTCTCAGAGTCCATATCGGGGATCAGCTGGCTTTGTGTGGCACTACTTGTGTCGCGGCCGAAGGGTCATGAGTTCGATCCGTGCCCACGGTGAGGAAGGAGGTAAGTAGCGTTCACTTTTAATTAAGTCTGGCCGGCACCATTTCGACACCGTGGGAAAAGAAAATAGTAACCAAGTGTGTGTGTGTGTGTGTGTGTGTGTGTGTGTGTGTGTGTGTGTGTGTGTGTGTGTGTATAATGAGGAAGTTACTTTATAATTCAATTTCTTTACCTAAAATTTCTGGTACATTGTGGGAGTGGATGCACATGTTTATAGTCATGATTCCTATTTCTTAAAAGCAAATGACAAAGCAGCACTCCAGCCACACACGGGTAAGCGCTGCCAGTGTCCATCCAAACAGCGGCGGGATACAGGCAAGCTGGAGAGAGGGGTGTTCAACGTGCCACTCTAGTCCACCACGTCCTTCCTGCCGCGAAGGGAATAACAAGCAGCGGCTCTTCAGAAACAATACTTTACCAAGTACAGCCACAGACTGCGCTGGGAGCATTTCGGTTTATCGAGTTAATGAAGTGCAGTATATTAAATTTACACTCTTATCGCCCACAATAAAACAGAGACGCTAGCAGAATATCTATTGGCTTTGGACCTTAAGACAAAATTCATTTTTTATAATTTCCTTTTTCTTTTTATTTTGTCACTTTTGGTCTATCTGTAGCCAAACACTTCACTGCGATATTCAAGTATTCATCATTGTTTGGCAGTTGATCTACAAATATAGTGATACTGGTTATAATGAAGACCATTAGCTATTTATTATCTGGCTTACCATTGCAGCGTAACTGTAGTAATTTTCAATCTATAATAACTAACATCACCACCATGAACTTATTTTTTCTTCTTTTAATTTTCTTCTTCCTCCTCCTCTCCTCTTTCTCTTTCTTATTCTCTTCTGCCACCATTCATCCCAGTACGTGGGGCAGCACACTCGCTATTTATTGACGGCTCAAAGTCTGACTCTGGCGTTGACTTTGGACTCGTCTCCCAAGATTTCACTCAGCGTGGCAGTCCCCTCCCGTGTGTCGCAGCTTTTATCACAAATCTGTCCGTCTTCTCACTGCTCCAGCTTTTCGTGTCACCCCTATTGCAGGTGAGAAGATGCGTGATATTTTCCGATTTTATTAGAGTTCTATTACAATTCCTTGCCTTTCTTCTATTGACTTCTTTTGACTTCTTTACGGCAGACGTGGTCATCAGGTTTTATTCCGCTGTGCTTTCACCCGTGAGCCCATCAACAGCAACGAACCAACGGATGAGATAGCTCCTGCCTTTTTCTATTTCCAGGGCCTGTTTTGTCCAGTGAATGTAAAGATCAGCGGCAGGGTTGGCAGAAGGCTCTACCCACCCCTGCCGAGACGAGGGGATCAGGGCGCCGTTATAGAGGCGTCTTCTATACCGTGATCCGTTTCAGTGGTGCGGCATGTATTCTATTTACATCCTGATCTGGATATACCCTGATCTGAATGATCCGTATCATGTACTTGGTGATCTGAGTCTGGAGGTGAGTTACAGCAACCAACACTTACTGAAGTTGCTGGTGACGGTCATATTATCGACAGAGCAGCCTCTACTGGAGAATCATTTAGGGGAATACGTAGCAAGAACACGGCTGATAAGTGAATGGTAAAGAATTGTTATACAAAATGCTGCTGTGGGCATAGAATGTGAATAGTGGGGCTGACAGATACCAGAAACAAAGGAGATATTACAGGCCACACCAAGCCTTAGTTTAATGGCTTTTGAATATAATTACGTTGTCATTTCTACTTATAAGAACGACTACTGGAATTCAAGATGGATTATGTATGTAATTAGAAAAGAGCAGCATGCCATCAATGTGCAGATTGTATCTGAGAAAAATTTAAATTCTTGGATATGATGACCCAGTGGCCCGGATCTGTGAATGGTGCACGGATTCTGAAAGAGAGTGGGTTATTTGCACTATTTGAAGTCGGTAATGGGAGCCTCCCAAACTCGGCTTGTCTACATAGTTTTCAAGCGTACGTTCTCATATTTATGTGTACTACCAATATTGACATTTCTTTCTCCAAACTTTTAGTGTGTCATGTAGGTGTGTTGGGCGTCCCCAGGCATTGCGAATATACGCTGTGTTTATCGTACTGCCTCCCGTGCTTTAGTATTATTCCTTTATGCCTCACGAACGACTATTAATCACAATGAGTAACTTGGTGATAGTATCATTAATTCTCCATTCAATCTATATACTTGGATGAGATCGCACCGTTGCATTCTCCCTAGTCGCCTTCCCAGCGTCAGAGATGTGCAGGCGGTGGCGGGTCAACAGCAGGCGGAGGCTGGGTCAGTGGGCAGGCGCGGGGCGGGTCAGAGGGGTCCTGCTGCCTGTTGATCTAGTCGCCCCGAGAGCCGCGCGTGGAAGGCTGGTTCCTCCGCCACAGTGACGCGCGCTCGTGTTCCAACTTAACTCTACCTCGCACCTCATCGCTCATCTACCTTCCTGCCACTGTCCCGCCCTGCACACCTGGCTTCCTCGGCGTTTGCCCCCTCACAGCTGGCCAATACTGATCTTACTTGATAATTTATTCAGTAATTTTGTCCGAGGACACCAAAAAGGCCAATCTCGTTAAGAAAACTCGTTGGCCTTCAGTTGAGGACAGTTCAGCGGCACCATGCCAGGGCTGGGTGGCGGGGGTAGTGCCGGAGTGCAGTGCTCGACTCGCGACTCGTGCTAGCAAGGCTGTAGTACATCCGCGATGCCTTCTCGGACACGCCACCTCACGGTGCTGTCCCAGGCGGCCTCTATCGTCCTGCTGGCAGCAGCGGGTGGTGCTGGTGAGTACTTGGCGAAGATGGAGAGAGAGAGAGAGAGAGAGAGAGAGAGAGAGAGAGAGAGAGAGAGAGAGAGAGAGAGAGAGAGAGAGAGAGTCACAACTCAAAAAGTCACATTTCTCTCCAGGATTTTTAATAATAGTCTTTCAACCGCGAGGAGACAGATACGACTGAAACATTTTTTGTATTGTGTGTGTAATAAATATCGGGACCGTAGACAAAGGCGTGGAAGGAAAACAGACATGAAATATATTAACTTTTGCTTCTAAAATCAACTCTTGCTGATAAAGACACACACACACACACACACATACCTTTCCCCACCTCTCTCTCTCTCTCTCTCTCTCTCTCTCTCTCTCTCTCTCTCTCTCTCTCTCTCTCTCTCTCTCTCTCTCTCTCTCTCTCTCTCTCTCTCTCTGTCATCTCTTTGTTATCTTACTTTAATCTATCACACTCTCTTTACTTTCCTCCACTCATTTATCTCACCCTCCTCACCTCTCCTCTCCTCCACTCCTCCTCGGTCTCTTCTTCGTTGTCAAAATTACCTCGCCTTCAGGTCGCCGTTTTAATAAGCAACTCGTAAAGAAAATTTCCTTTGTTTTGATGCAGCATATTATCGCTTCTGAGACAAGAATGAACGCTCCCTGTCTCGCTCCGTTGCCTGCGCGTTCGCTTACACACACACACACACACACACACACACACACACACACACACACAGACACAGACACACACACAGATGGTTATTGTTTATGTGTGTATGGAAAAAGTAAGACAAAATTTATTTCAAGGCGTCCCTCTCTTAAAGTGTTTGAGTGAGTAAGCCTGCCTGTAAGTCTACAATTACTTCTGAAGCTGGACGCAATCTAACTTGACTTATCTACCCTGACCTACCCTAAGAAGCGTTCGAACCTAATTAATTTTTGAAGGTTGATATCAATAAGAGGTCTTCCCCTTTCATGTCTAGATACCTTTTACTTTATAAAATCCCCTTCGCTTTTTCATCAAGTACGTTGTCAAAAGAAGAAGAAAAAATAATAAAAGCAAGATTTGAGGAAAATTAACGTTACAGGTTTTCGTCAGATTTTGTTAGTAGACCGTCAGCAGATTAAGGAAGACACAACACAGTGGCAAAAGGTCACCCCACTTCTAGCTACGACTATTCTACTTCTTGGGTAAACTAGAAGACATAATGAAATAAAAAAAAAATGTGTAGGTCTTCGTATTTCGCACCAAAAATATCTTAATTAGGTTCAGGTTGTTGACAGGAAGCTGCGTTCATCCATCAGAACTTCCTTGATGGTTCTTTTTTGTATTGGTCTATTCTCTTCTTATTTCTTTCTGTCTTGGTTCTTCCCTTGCTTTATTCCTCAAGCAATACCCTCATCAGTATTGATTTTTCTTCTTCTGCTTATGGTCGTTGGAATAGCGTCTCATTTCTTTTCAAATGATGTAAGACAATAGTGTAAATGGTGTCTGAGTCTGGGTGTATGTATGTTAGCTTGGTATACCTTCATCAGTGCTGGAAACAGTCGTGTGTGTATGGATGACCACTAGGCACATTTGTATATTTAATAGATAGTAAAACACGTAAGATTCCAGGTTTCTTTGTACAACATTTTCCACAACGTGAGATTACTGCACAGTGCTCTGGCTTTCCTACGCCACGAAACCGAGAGATGCAGAAATAAAAGATAACTGTGCAGGAAAAGGAAACTGAATATGAATACCAGAAACCAGGGAGAAGAGGGGAAAAAAAGACTTACTGTTACATATACCTCAGAGATACATCAATGACCAGGAGGAAAAGACGGAAGAAAACTTTGTTGTGATTGTTGCCTAAAGAATTTCAGAATATATTAAAGTTTGCCGTAAAAAAAAAAAAAAGAGTAGAAGTGAACATGTAAAAAAAAAAAAACAAAAAAAAAAAAACAAAACAAAAAAAACTTCGACCGGAAACTGAACGCTGGGGAATGAAATATGAGGAATGACGAAACAACGGTGTCACGATATACTGAATATTTCTGTATAAAAACCCTCTCTCTCTCTCTCTCTCTCTCTCTCTCTCTCTCTCTCTCTCTCTCTCTCCATAGATCCGTCAATATATACTATTCTCTTTACTTCCATTATGTTTTCTAGCAATCTATCCATCTACGCAGCAATAGGTAAATCTGTCAGTTCATCAATGTACTAGGTCTCTACATGTCCCTCCAACTTTCTGTCAATCAATCTATCGACATATCTATCTGTCTGTTTGTCTTTTTTCTATCTGTCTATCTATAATTAATAATAAAAAACACAGGAAATTTACTCGCATGGGATATATATCTAAAACAAGGAAGGAAAAAGGAGAAAAAGCGAAATAAATGGAGTGTAGTGAACATGAAGGAAATTGAAGTTCACAATAGAAGGAGAAAACGAAGATTAAAGTAAAACAAAGACCAAAGCAAAAAAAAAAAAAAAGAAATGCACAAATAATATCACAAAAAAAGAAAGAAATAAAAAACTGAGGTAGATTTTAAAATATTTCATGTAAACGAGTGATTTTTTTTTTAAAAGAGTATAAATATTTGTTGGTGAATAAAAAGCCGAGAAATGATGATATTCTTTGTCACTAAAAATATTCAATTTCAACATTAAGAAGAGATTATTTGAAATTCTTACTAAAGATTAAGATTTTTGAGACTTTGAAGTGCGAATTTCAATAGGAAGAAAATGGAAAAAGAAGAAGAAAAGAAGAAGAAGAAGAAGAAGAAGAAGAAGAAACAGAAGAAACAGAAGAAGTCTTTTCTTTTCTTCTTATGGTGAGAGGCAGGAAGAGAGAAAGGAATGATGAGAGGAAGAAAATATTACGAAATACAAATAACGCGAGAACTACAACCAAACAAAAGTGAAAGATACAAGAAAATTTCACCTTTTTCTTCCTTAGTCTGCCTTCATTCATTCTAACTCCTCTTTGAAATTTCCTTATGATGTACCTTTATTTACCTTGTGTGTGTGTGTGTGTGTGTGTGTGTGTGTGTGTGTGTGTGTGTGTGTGTGTGTGTGTGTGTGTGTGTGTGTGTGTGTGTGTGTGTGTGTGTGTGTGTGTGTGTGTGTGTGTGTGTGTGTGTGTGTGTGTGTGTGTGTGTGTGTGTGTGTGTGTGTGTGTGTGTTTAATCTGTGGCACAGATGGTTAGTTTACTGAAGTTTGGCTTTAATTCTGGAATTTCTCGGCAGCTCTCTCTCTCTCTCTCTCTCTCTCTCTGCCTTGAAAACATGCTGTATTGATTATGAGCACATATAAACCTCCCAAAGATCCATTCAGAGCATCGTGTCCGTCCTCATGAGTTATTTACAAGAGTTATTACTTCCGTGAGTAGCCGCTGAAGTTCAGTTATCTATGGTTACTCAGTCTATAGCACTCACTAAGGTTACCAACAAGTGCGTGTTCTTGTATCTAATTCATTGGGAGATGGATCTTCGAAGGTATAGGTAGTGCCCATTGCTGCGTTGGTTCTTTCTGCTGCGGCTTACTATCCTGTTGTAACAAAATATATATAATAAGTGGACGTGAGCTCAGAAACTTCGCAGAATCAGTAATCCGGAAAGGTGAAAAAATAATGGATTCAACCTTGATTAAATTACACTTTTCTTTTATGAACAGATAGGAAAAGACTGATTATCGAAATAGACTGTAAGTTCATGGAACATACTTAGTAATCGAGTTATTAGTTACGAGTTATTAGGAACTTTAAAAGAAAAACAGACATATTTATGGATGGGGACTGCAGACGGATATACGTCGGTATATTTTATCAAGAGAGACTGATACGCAGGGCTGATGTCTTTTTGGCTCTAGTAGTTTCCTCACCAGCAAAAATAAATAACTAAGCTGAATGAATGCAGTTGTACTGCCATGGACTGCGTAACAGTGTGTGAACTAAATAACAGCAAACGTGTGGGTGTGAGGCAGGTGACACAGCAGTGTGATACAGCAAAGCTAAGGTGCGGAATGCAAATTTTTGTTTTTGGACATGTAACTTCCTTCACGAACACGAACATAATCATGTAAATGAGGAAGAAAGAGTGTGAAACAGCTCGCAGGGAAAGAGTATTGCAAGGTATGAATAACAGAAATACATAATTCGCTTCGTGTCTCTTGAGTGTGAAACCAAAGATAGTGAAGAATAAATAAGAAGCTGAAAAACGGGGGAAAAAAAAGTGGAGCAAATAAATTACAAGTCAAAAGAAAGAAGTATACGCATATTAGTGATTGAAGAAGCCTATTATTTGAAGTTTACCTTGTTCTACTTAAGAATGAATATATAAAAAAATAAGAACAGAAAAAAAAAATCAAATGTATTTGTAAATGGAAAAGAAATGTCACTCCTGAGAGGAATATCAGGTATAAGCAGATTTTGAGACGATTCTATGAAAGGAAGGAATACTCGTGGATCATTTGGATACGGAGAAAAGAAACTAGTGGCGGAGTGAGCGAAAACGTACGTGCACGACTATATATAGGAAGAGATCACTCGTAAGACGGAAGAGACTATGAGGAAATATGCGAGGGAATGTATATAAAGCACGAATGTAATGTTGCGTTTGTGTGTGTGTGTGTGTGTGTGTGTGTGTGTGTGTGTGTGTGTGCTTCACCAACGATAAAAAATAACAAAATAAAAATTCCTTCATATGTACATCCTTTTAAACAAAGCAGCGCAGTAAAAAGGAAAATGATCTGCTTAATCCTTTGATCTTCAGGTCTGAAAAGAGTTATAATGTGATGGGAATGACAAATGACAACGAAGTGTTCAGGCGATTAGTAATAAAAGTGATGAAAGCGTGAAGACACATGACCTTTTGTCTTAGTAAGATTATATGTCATGTTATGTCGTAGTTTTCATTGTTTAGCTCATGTCATGTTGGAAGTTTATCTCTTTTCTTGTTCTATAGCCACTTCTGAGAACATTGTATTCTTTAGAGATTGCAAAATAAGTTCTTTTCTATTCCCTTCTGTCTCTTGCAGATGCTTATAAAAACTTTAAAGATCTTATATGTTGCTTTGAGTCAGAAGGATGAAAGGACTCGCGCCATAACAGCACTGTGGAAATAGTAGACACCTGTATTACGTACTAGGAAATTTATTTTATTCCATGCTTTTGAAATACTTGAATAACCTGAGGCTACGGAAAAGAATCTCACCAAGCACCCCTAACAGGACGATAAGGATCACACTAAACATGTAAGAAGATTGCCATCATCCCGACTTTTATAGATCATCGTATTGGAGAATCTTCTTACTTGGAACAGTTACAAAAGTTTCACAAAAGGCAGTCTATTGAGGCCACTGTGGGACGACTTGAAGGACCACAGGGACTGCTATCTTCGGGAAATACCAGGGTGGGTTCAGAGCATCACCATGAGGTTACTGACGGGAAGTTAAGAGTTGGAGAATCTTTTAAAAATATTTCTCATAATCAAGGAAAGTCGAGATGAAATTTCGCAGGAATCAATACGGAGAAAGTCGGGAGAGTTATGAAGGCCACTCTGAGTCTCTTCTTCAAGGGCAGTCAGGCTTTTAAGACGAGTCTGATCCGAGGAATACCAGTTCACTCCGTCCATGGATAGAACCTTTGGAAATATAAGTTATGAATGTATATTTTTGTGCTCTTCTCGAAAAAAAATCCTGACAATGGAGAGCGGAATGAATCGTTGTTTAGCGTTAATGAGGCACCATAAATAGGGCTGTAATGGAGCCTCTTTAGTGCCCACGTGGCCTTTGCAGCTCTCTCTCTCTCTCTCTCTCTCTCTCTCTCTCTCTCT
>NC_059291.1:3894186-3916686 GCF_017591435.1 Portunus trituberculatus
GTACTGATATAGGAGCTCTTGTTTTGTTTTGTTCTTTTTCCGTGTTGTTCGATTTTTTTGTTTTCCCCTCCTTTTTCCTAGCTCTCTCTCTTTCTCTCTATCTCTCTCGCTACTCCTCCTCCTCCTCCTCCTCCTGCTGCAGCCAGAACGCGGGACCACGGCCATGTCAGGAGTGTTTTTTTTTTTTTGTCTAAATATTCGGAACGCCAGCGAGGGAAAAGGTTGAGTGAGCTGGTTCAGTAGTTTGGTCTCTCCCGGCAGTGTCAAGAGCGGCCAATCCCTATCTGCAATTCCAAGTCTCTCTCTGTCCCCCTCCCTAACTTGTGCTCTCTCCCTCTCTCCCTCTCCCCCTTTTCTCTCTCTCTCTCTCTCTCTCTCTCTCTCTCTTGGAAGGAATTCTAAGTAAATGAGTACAGTGTGTGTGTATATATAACTGTCTTACATGCCCACCTCCTCCTCCTCCTCCTCCTCTTCCTCCTCTTCTTCCTCCTCCTTCTCCTCCCCTTCCATTACTTTGACCCTTCCTTTTATGACCTCGTGGCGCGGGTCAAGGTTCTGCGGAGGGAAGTTTGGACATCATTATGGAGTGTTTATTTCTCTGTTTGTTTCCTTTATACTGAGAGTTTTGCATTTAGTGTTGGTCTTGTTTTTCCTCGCTTCTGTATTTCTCTGTTACGTTTTTCTGGGGGAGCTGAAGGAGGGAGGGAGAGGAGAAGGATATATTGTTGTGGTCTCTGGGTATAGCACGCAGTTGGAGGTCAGAGTAGACAGGAGGAGGTAAAGATGAGTCTCTTGGATAGGGAGGGAGAAGTTTCCATCCTTTACTATCCTATATTTCACTCATACAACCTCGTAAGAACTAACATATCTGGTGCTATTTTAGTTTTTTTACGTCGTCTCTCTCTCTCTCTCTCTCTCGTGTGGTGTGTACTGACGAGTGTTCTGCAGTGGGACGTCAGCAGACAAACCCCCCATACAGGTAGGTCAGTTTATGGACCTTTCGGCGCACACCATCAGCATCCCACCCACGTCTCAGGCAATAACATTTTCCTCCAGCAGCCCGTCCTCCGCCCTTACTCTCTCGCAAACATACACAGAGCTATTTGCGTGAACAGCAGTACTACTCCGCCGCCCCGCCTCGCCCCAGCAGCTCTTCCAGGAAAACAAAGGAAAAATAAAAGTAAAAAATGTGGTCTTCAGGTGGATGCTGCAAGTGTCTTAGGGTAGTATTCTGAAACGCTTTGCTCTCTCTCTCTCTCTCTCTCTCTCTCTCTCTCTCTCTCTCTCTCTCTCTCTCTCTCTCTCTCTCTCTCTCCACAGCTATTTTCGTTACAGAGATCAGCAGCGTCGTTTTCTTAATGTCACTACAGCAGTAAAAATATTATAAAAAATCCTAGATCCTTGTCACCTCTACTGTAGCCAACGGAAACCAGTGGAAGCGTGGAGCAAAAAATCTTCTCAGAATATGATCTGGCGCGAGGACAAGGATGCGGAGGTGATGGGATGAAGAAATCTTTAACATAACTTCAGGTACGTTTAGATGCTGAGGAAGTTTGTGTGGCTGGGAGGAAATTTATATTCGGGAAAGAGAGTATATGCAAATTTTTCGTCCACTTGCTTCTTTTAACTACAGACCCCAAAAGCTGCACCAATTTATGCAACGAGGTTCTAGAAGGTTATTGTTTGCTGTTTGCAGACCGCCGGCAGTCAGAGAAACCAGCTGTGAAATGATTATTGGGGGTTTAATACTTTTTCTCACTATATTTTCTCATGTACATTTCGTAACTGAGGCGTCTGTTTTTAGAGTTAAGTTGTAACGCTTGATGAGATAGAGACAGTGGTCAAAATCCTCATTACGGGCGTCATTTTGCGAGTTTTTCTGGTTTGCTTTGTTCAAGTGGCTTCCTTTTTTAACTATATCCACGTAAAACTGTATATAATGTGTAAATAAACATGTTCAATGACAGAAAAAAAAAAAAATGAAACAACAACCAAATGCTCCTAAAGCAAATTCGACGTTTTATCATGAATTAACTCTTGTCAATTGTTAATTCATGAAACGTGTAACTGGAAATCTACAGGTATGCTTTGTGGAAGAGGCTTAACAAATATCCACATAATTATCACTGGCTAAACTCGCGCGGGACAGAATCGCTATGTGGGAAGCGATAACAATGGCTTTCAGTTATGTGTCATGTGTAATCCGTTATACTTTTCCATTTCGCATTTCAATCATAATAATAATCACAAAAAGAAGTATAGAAAATTCTGTAATATATATTTTCACACGTTTTTTCCATCAAAGAATATAGTTAGTTGCGTTAATTGAAGGCAACGAAACATAGAAAACACAGGAATCTCTCTCTCTCTCTCTCTCTCTCTCTCTCTCTCTCTCTCTCTCTCTCTCTCTCTCTCTCTCTCTCTTTGTTGCAACGGCATCTCTTGAAAGTCGACAACACTCGGCGCTCCTTTTGTTCGGAAAAACCACCGAGGGAAGGCAAAATTATTAACGGGTGACTGACTCCACGCCACTCAACGACAAATGAAAAATCGGTCATCGGTGAGTGGAACATGAACCTACGGGAGTGTGTGTGTGTGTGTGTGTGTGTGTGTGTGTGTGTGTGTGTGTGTGGAGTGATGAATTGACTGCTCTGCCACATATAAACCTTACAATACTACATCAAATACTTATATCTGAGGGTTTGTATGCATGCCCTTCTCCTCCATATGTGTCAATAAAATAAGCCTCCCTTTGTAAAATTTTTGGTGTTTTTTTTTTCTTTTTCTTTCGTGTGTGAGGCTGTGGATAAGAACAAGAAAAACTATAACAAGGATGGTCAAAGATGCTGTTAGTCTGTAAAGGAATGAGATCAAAAGCAAGTCGAAAATTAGATCAAGCAGTTTTTAATTTTTTTATCATGTCTTAGAAACTACCGAGCTTTATTTAATTTCCATCTTTTTAATTTTTTTCGTTGACTTGTAATTTTCTTTTCTTTTTTTCACTGACCTGTAATTTTTTTCATTTTTTTCACTGATCTGCAATGTTCTTTTCTTTCACTGACCTGCAATTTTTTTTTCACAGACTTGCAATTTGTTTTCAATGACCCGTATTTTTTTCTATTTTTTTTTCTTTTTGTAACATGAGTAAATTTTTGTTGTCTTATTGTCCACGTCTTAAGCAGCAATGGCCTTGTATTCTGCCGCTTGCATTATGAGTTACGTCCGCCATCAACCCTTTGCTGTCAGGTGAAGTAGATATCATTAAGTTAAAGTCCTGCATTGGATTTCTCTTGCCGGTATGATGATTAATTTAAAACAGGTGTCAGCCATGACAGCTTACGTACTTAGATCAACAGGCTTCTTTTTTTGACTGGTTATTTGACAGAACGCTGGTTTGACATATAGATAACTCACTCTCTATTATTATTATTATTATTATTATTATTATTATTATTATTATTATTATTATTATTATTATTATTATTATTATTATTATCATTAGCATCATTACTATCATTATCATTATCATCATCAAAAACATGACCGAAGCTTCCTCCACAATCCCACACATACTTTCATTGCTGTCACTTTACCAGGCCGCTCCAGCAAAGTGCACTCTTAAGTACCTTTTAACCAGCCAAAATCATGAGATTACACTACATAGTTAACGCTGGTAATGTATTATAACGGTATGGCTATTTTCCCACTTTGCGGCACGCCCTCGGGCCTTCACTTCCTCCTAGACTAATTTCAGTAAATTTTCCGTCTTTTTAGAGCAGAAAGTAATGTGACAAGAGGTGCATTTGCGAGAGAGTCCGTGAATTTTGCACTTCCCTCTTTGTTTTGTGTGTCAAGGCCTTTGAACGGCTTAGTGAGAAGAATCAAGCGGCTGATTAGGTTCTCTCTTCTTAATCTCATAAATTTCCCTCCCACAGTGGTGTGCAGCATCTGTGCTGTCATGAAATTGTATATTGTAATTTTGAGTTGTAGCAGTTGTTGATGTTGCTGCTGCTTTTCCTTCCTCTTGTTTGTGAGGCAGAGGTTCACTAATTACATTTCTCATCTCCTGTTACTTTTCTACACTTCCCTAATACCCTTTTGTTCAATACGTGTTTGGAAGTGAAGTACAAGAGGTAAACAAATGCATCTTTAAAATACCACAGGTTAAGAAACGATGGAGTAAAGAAACAAACATTTTTTCATATTTCATTTATGTAAGAAACTAATGTATTATATCCTTGCTTTTGTGTGTGTGTGTGTGTGTGTGTGTGTGTGTGTGTGTGTGTGTGTGTGTGTGTGTGTGTGTGTGTTTCAAGAAAGAGAAACATGTCAAGCAACTCCTAAGAAACCATTGCCATCTTTTGTATGCAAGTTTCCTGCAACACTTCCTCTGAGCTGTTGTCTGACTGCTATTACGCTTCGATTCCTAGCCAGAGTTCCGAACACCCGCCTATCACCCCTCCCCCATCACCCACACTCCCTCCTGTCCTGTCTCTCTAAACCCTCCCTCCCTCCCTCCCTCCCTCCTTCCTCCCTGCCTGGCTGGTGTCGCCCGCCTGGCCTCTCACAGCAATGGAGGAGAGGAAAGAAAGGAAAGTTTCCTGCCTTGGCTTACGAGAGTCGAGAGTCAGAGAACCTACGACGTGATTACTGTTTTGTTCTCTCTGTCTCTCTCTCTCTCTCTCTCTCTGTCTCTCTTTTGCTCCCTCTCTTTGCCGCCTTTCCGCTCTGATGCTCTCCCATTTGTCCTCGCGAAGATGATAATCTTGTTCCTGAAGCTGAAACCGATGCTCGCCGTTTTTGCACGAAATGAGCGATTCTTATGGAACTACAGTGTTTGTAAGGGTGGTGGTGGCGTTTCCTTTAGTTTGTTTATTTACTGCCCATAACACTCACATACATGAATAAACATACACACATTTATAACGTATTAGTCTTTCGAGCATGAGATATCTAGCAGACATGAATTTCATTTGCATGATGGGAAAGGTATTGTGGTGTATCCAAGTATACAAAGAGATAAATAAACTGAGGAAGAGGAGGAGGAGGAGGAGGAGGAGGAGGAGGAGGAGGAGGAGGAGGAGGAGGAGGAGGAGGAGGAGAAGGAGGAGTAGGAGGAGAAGGAGGAGGAGAAGGAGGAGGAAGAGAAGACGAAGAAGAAGAAGAAGAAGAAGAAGAAGAAGAAGAAAAGAAGAAAAGTAGAAAACAATAAAAAAGGTTAGAACATGAACAAAAAGAACAACAAAAAAAGAAAGAAAAAAGAAGACAAAGAAAAAAAAGAGCATACCAAACCAAACAACAACAACACCCCCCCCTCCAACCCCCCAAAAAAAAACAAGAAAAAGAAAACCATGAATGATTTTAAAGCACTACTATCACCAACCCTTCCTCTGACTCCCCAACACTCACACATCCAACCTTAAAGAAGTGAACAAAAAAAGAAAACGAAAAAGTATTCCCTTGGGCGGAGTAAGAATCCAACTCTAGACTTATTTTTTTCCCTTGCACATCGACCGGATTCGTGTTGGCTTTCCTTCCCCTCAGCCTCGCAAGACCTGGGTGCAAAAATCAGAGTCACCCGGAGCACATGACGCGTGAGGTGAGGGTGACCGTGGGAGACTGTGAAACTCCTATCGTGGGAGGGAGGAGGATAGAGGACAAGGAGGAGGAGGAGGAGGAGGAGGAGGAGGAGGAGGAGGAGGAGGTCACAGCGGCTCCTCCTTGACTTCTTCAGCTTTTTCATGGAGTCAGTTGTAGAATATATCTCACTCTGAGGTCAGTCGGTCAGTCACTCAATCTAGACAAGCGTTGACATGAGACGCGTCACCGGCGGGCTATTTCTACACGACAATTGTATCACGGTAATCCCTCTTTCATTGTCTGTTCGTCTGTGAGTTAGTGCGCTTGGAGGTAAACGCATGGAGTGATGATGTATGATCTCTCTCTCTCTCTCTCTCTCTCTCTCTCTCTCTCTCTCTCTCTCTCTCTCTCTCTCTCTCTCTCTCTCTCTCTCTCTCTCATCGTCTCATCGACGTCAGTTACAAGCAGGGACGTCATCTTCAGTCCCCATACACTGACGCGGGCAAGCAGTCGTGACGTAGAAGTGCCTGATGGTGACGTCAATGAAACTTTTTTTAATTTTGTTTCTGTACGTTGGCGTCATCTCTCGCCATTAGAAGAGAAGTGTTTTTGCCTTATTAGATTGTGCTTTAAACCTCACAAAGCTTCACTTCATCCAAGCAAGATGAAAGCAGTCAGGAGAGAAGCAGGAGCAGGAAAGGCGTCGCTAATAACACACACGCAAGGATCACGATATAAACAAGTTGACAGACGCAGATCCTCCCAATTCTCGCCTTCAATTTTCAAGGATCCTCTGCTGGACTGAAGCCACTTATAGTCAGACTTCGGATCGAGACTCAAATTGAAGGTTCAGTTTTGAGAGTAAATGGAGATTAAAAAAGAGGAACTATGGGATTATATGGAGATTAGTAAAAGTTTTCATTCTTTCCCGTGCGTGATCAGTGTAAGAATAAAGAATATTTAAAACTTTAATTTTTAGAGGATAGAATTATAGCTTATTATTAAGAATCTCGTGGTTTTATGCAACATAAACGTAATCTTCTGGACAGGATGGAATTAAAAGCGTTTTGTCTTATCAATTCTCTTATGACTGTTCAACCTTTCACTCTCATTACCGCAATGTTGGATCTCTTCTTATCTTTTACCACTTTTTCACGCCAGCTGCTCTTCTGATCTTGTTATGAGCATGACTTCTCTCCTCTCGCGACCTCGTTGCACAGAATCTTTTACTTACTCTCAATCTATCTTGTTCTTTTTTTTGTTAAGGTATAACTCCATACCTGCTTCTGTACTTCCTCCATCAAATGACATGAATTTTTCATGAGGTCTCAAAACACTTATCCTCCAACTTTGGGTGACAGCAGGATTGGCATCTTTCTAAACCTGGAGTTGATAAAGGTGTCCTGGCATATTTTAATTTTCTGGCACAATTTGGGATGATGTCTCTCTTGTTCTGGTCATTATGAGAAATGTGAATCCGTCTCTTGTTTCTTTTATTTGGCTTTCTAAATCTTCTCACTTTTCAGATGAATCGGTCTAGTGTCTGGGGACACCTTGCATCCCGAGACACTTTATGAATCTTGACATAATTGTTCCGCGAAGGTCATTTGCAGTTTCCCGTAAACCAGTGATAATTATACTGCGTCGTTGCTCCTTACCGTCCAGCGACGACAATTATTCCTGGAATCAGGAATAATTGCTGTTGGTGAATAATTTTGCAAGCATCATCTAACCTCTCTGATAGCGCGTTCAAATTCTGCTTCAGTGTTGCCATTGCATCCACCACTTGTTTCACATCGCACAGCTCCTCCAGCAGGATAGCATTGGATAACTGACACTGTTTTCTTGTATCAGTGTAGCCAACGCACTGTAGCAACATCATTAAGTCCACACATTTTATGGCTGAGGTGGTGGGTAATTGGTGTCCCACTGAGGTTGGAAGGACACATTGCCAGGGCAGTTCTGCTCAGAAATTCAGCTTTAGATAAGGGGGAAACCGTATCTGAAGTAATGAAAATTTTGATTGCCTTCTCTGACTAAGTTCAATAACATCGTCCCTCACTCGAGCTCTATTAAGTTCCTGGTATCTCTTATAGCTCTTTTAATGCCCACTTTCTTCTGTAGTAATGCTCTGATGCAACATATCGGTACATACATAGATTGGTAGATAGCTCTTCTAATGCCTACTTTCTTCTGTAGTAATGCTCTGAGGCAACATATCGGTACATACATAGATTGGTAGATAAATAATGTCTGCTCATAGACTACAAAATGAATGCAAAGTTATAAAACATTACTCCAAACTGGTCGATATAATGATACTTATCATTACACACACACACACACACACACACACACACACACACACACATAAACACACACACACCGCGTAGTGTAGTGGATAGCACGCGCGACTCCCAATCGAGAGGGCCGGGTTCGAGTTCCGGGAAGCGGCGAGGCAAATGGGAAAGCATCTTAATGTGTGGCCCCTATTCACCTAGCAGTAAATAGGTACGGGATGTAACTCGAGGGGTTGTGGCCTCGCTTTCCCGGTGTGTGTTGTGTGTGATGTGGTCTCAGTCCTACCCGAAGATCGGTCTATGAGCTCTGAGCTCGCTCCGTAATGGGGAAGACTGGCTGGGTGACCAGCAGGCAACCAAGGTGAATCACACACACACACACACACACACACACACACACACACACACACACACACACACACACACACACACACACACACACACACACACACACACACACACACACACACACACACACACACACACACACACACACACACACACACACACACACACACACACACACACACACACACACACACACAGGTAATGACACGTGCAGCCACCCTATACCCAAAACACTTCAGCTCCTTATGGGTGCACCAGAATAGTGCATCAAGTGGCTGACAGGTGGCGGGGAGGCGCGTGTCAGGACCTCGCGAAAGAACTACATTATGGTAATATAGTGGTGGTGGATGTGGCGCTAATGTGATGCTGATGCTGCCTTGTATTGTGGCGCGAGGCACGTAGGCAAGGCTATGGCGGCGTGTTTATTACCGTGTTTGTGTTGCGGCGATGGGAGTGTTTGTGTTTGTGAGCGTGCCGTGGTGTTGCCTTGTTTGAATTGTTATCAGGTGTTAGGAGTCTTCACTGCAGTGTTTTGCTGATGTCGCATCCAAACAATACTGTCATATGGCGCCGCGGGATGGGGAAATTGTGATAGAAGTACTGGGGACGGCCTGCTATATTCGTGATGGTGGTGGTGGTAACATAGAAGTGCAGGTGTATTCTTGTGTGTGTGTGTGTGTGTGTGTGTGTGTGTGTGTGTGTGTGTGTGTGTGTGTGTGTGTGTGTGTGTGTGCGTTTTGCCATAACACCTCCCATTCAGAAGAGATGGCGACGTACCTCATCCCCGTGCCAAGCCTGTGTGTGTGTTCCAAAGAAAACATTCTCAGTACAAGGAAGCAGCACAAAACAAGGGTCGCGCTTGATTGCACTTCGGTACATTTAAAAGGCTTTAGTGGTATAGTGAAAGGATCTTAAAGGTGCTTTAAGGGTTCCAGTGACAGATGAATAGGTAAATAACTCTTGAGAACCCTGCTAATCATCTCATTATTTATAGTGTGAGAGCGATGCGTTTCTGAATACTGCCCCTCACTCCACATGACAGCGAACAGAAAATGGATCAACTGGCTTTCATGTGGTACTTTTTCCCCCCTTCGTTGTCTCCCTCATTGGATTTGTCGAGTCTTTATTGGATTACCATGAAAGCGATCCTGAAAACCCGCCACCAAATTCTACTACGGCACGTTGAGAGTAGTCGAAGCTAAACACCGAAAAGAGTCAGGATATAAACTTTTAATCTTACACAATCTTATTTTCTCTATGAACTTTCAATACCATTCTCCAGACGCTTCGATTTAGGCGTGGAGAGGAAAGAGTCTGACTACCGGCTCTTCTTTCCTTCTCTCTCTCTCTCTCTCTCTCTCTCTCTCTCTCTCTCTCTCTCTCTCTCTCTCCTTTGCCTTTAGTTTTCAGGGGAATGGAGGGAGTTGCAATTTTTCTTCTTTTCTCTGAGCTGATTTATGCACGCTGGAGGCAACGGAGATTGCGAGTCGAAGAGATACATGAAAAAGTAAACTTACGTGAATAGTTGTTGGACAGAAGGAGGGTGAGAGTGAGAGAGAGAGAGAGAGAGAGAGAGAGAGAGAGAGAGAGAGAGAGAGAGAGAGAGAGAGAGAAGCAGACATAGAACGACGAAACCTACATTTTTCAAACATTTTCTTCCTATACTCGAACCTCTTCACGTTTTCCATGGCTTCCCTTCACTTTCACCATCTTCCTCTCCCTGCGACACTCCTCCTCTCCCTCCTTACACTTGTTCTTCCTTCCTTTCGTCTTTCTTATTCTAATCCTTCCTTCCTTCTGATTTTCCTCCTCTTCCTTATGTTATCCCCTTCCTCTTCCTCCTCATAACAATACTCTTACTCCTCTTCCTCTTTCACAAATTACCCCTTTCTTCCTCTTCTTTCTTCTTATACAGACTTCCCTTCTTTCCTCTGCGCCTCATCTTATGCTATCCCTTTCCTCTACCACCACCACCATCACCACCTCCTTCTCCTCCTCTGGTCCAGACTCCTGAAATATTGACTGCCCAAAGCTAGAAATGTGCTTCCCTTTGATTCCGAACAAGAGGCGCCCCGTGGCTCAGGCTTTTTGCTCTAGTTTTATGAACTGAGAAAACAAACGTAAAGGGGGTTTCCGTACGTTGTCTTGACACTGATTAGGACAGAAGGAACATGTAGGAACACGTCTCTCTCTTCTCTCTCTCTCTCTCTCTCTCTCTCTCTCTCTCTCTCTCTCTCTCTCTCTCTCTCTCTCTCTCTCTCTCTCTCTCTCTCTCTCTCTCG
This sequence comes from Portunus trituberculatus, assembly GCF_017591435.1. Classification (NCBI taxonomy): domain Eukaryota; kingdom Metazoa; phylum Arthropoda; class Malacostraca; order Decapoda; family Portunidae; genus Portunus; species Portunus trituberculatus. The sequence goes on from NC_059291.1 coordinate 3,904,697, forward strand.
ACTTTTTATTTCTCTCTCAAGATTCCAGCTTAACTTTGCATGATTGCCTTGACGAGATTGGACAAAATAATATGCTGTTGTATGTATATGCTTCTCTCTCTCTCTCTCTCTCTCTCTCTCTCTCTCTCTCTCTCTCTCTCAGTCCATATACCCAAAACCAGCTTATTAAAACCACACATCCCAAAATAATGAAGGAATGAAGGGATTTCAGTCTCGGCGGCAGTGCATTAGTGGCCGCCTCGCCGCCTTATCAAATAACACGAAGTGCAGAGCTGTCATTATTGGATCTGCTTCGGAATCACCGCCTCCGATACCCGACGATTTACGCAGCAAGAATCAAGACTGCCAGGGAGATTGATTGTCATTCGTAAAAGTGTCACGGATTTATTGGATTTTGACGGATTGAGGCAATAATTTTCCAGCTGCGACAGACGAATGCATTTACGTAAAGATGATGAAATTCTGTGCAAAGATATTATAATGCTTTCTCTCCCCCCAAAAACTGCTTTCAAGGAGGCAAACTCAATATATCATGTAGGAAAATATGACATGAAACTCTACTCCCGGTAAAGGATAAGATTTTCAAAACATTCTATTTATAAATGTTGAAAAATGTGATGTGTATGTAGACGTTCACTTACTCATTCAAACATTAATTCATTCTTTAAGACATTTATGTATTACTTCAAATTACGTACAAAACCCTAAACTGGTATTTTATCTCCACATTCAAGCAGAAAAAGGGATAAAAATGAGAGTAAGGCCGACAGACAGCCACGGGTATAAGTCACAAGTCTCCCAAAGCAAGGAGGAGGAATGTGGTGCCGATTTTTCGTGGAGAAATTCCTTACGTTCGCAATTCTCAGGCAGCCTTGTGTTGGAGGAACGTGCCGCTGCCTTTGCCCGGTTTCCCGTGGCGCCTGTTTAGACCTGTGGAGCCTCGCGCTGGCAGACAGGGCGAGCGAAGTGTTCCCGTGTGAGTGGGCGCAACGGAACCCACATAGATAAATTTCCTGCATGGAGTGCCGAGTTTTACTGTATAATTTGGGTGTAAAGCAACAAACTATCAAATTATCATGCAACAGTGAGGTTGTTAATTATGTGGGGGATCCATGCCAAATAAATGTGTTACCATCTTCATCTAGTATATAAATTTCCTACACGAACAGTGAGTTGCAATAGATCACAGAAAATATAAGAACATAAGAACATAAGAAAAAGAGGAAAACCGCGAGAAGCTGTCAGGCCATGCATGAGCAAAGCTATCTAACGTCATCTATCATTGCCATCCATTTGTCTAATCTTTTTTTAACCCTTTGAGTGCCATAACGTATTTCCATATTCATTCTGCTTACTATTTGGTAATTTTACACAGCTTCAGAAACTTATGTGGCGGATTAAAAAAGAGAAGACTGAGACAATTAATCTTCTGACTTCCATAGACCCTTCCTAATGTCAATAAAATGGTCTAATCATACAAAAAAACTCAAGGAAAAAATGCGTTCCAGTACTGAAGGGGTTAAACCTCCCTATTGACTCAGCACCAACATGAATACTGAATATCAAGAGCCAAGGCAGCACTGAACTATTTGGTAACGGGGATAGTTGGTGCTGCCAGAGCGTGTAACCTTCATCTCGTATATAAGATTCTTAAGAGGTACTACGTTGTATTGACTCAAGGAGATATCACGCAGCGAACTAACAATGGACTATGTGGCAATAAAGATGTTACAGCTACGTTTATATTGGACAGGCCGAAACTGAGTTGGTGTTCCTGCCTACATCTCGAATACGAAACTCCCACACGTGACACTGAATTGTGCTGAACCATTGAGGCATCGCCCAGTAAGCCAACAACTGACTACATGGCAGTGCGGCTGCTAGAATTGTATTCGTATTGGGCAAACTGGAGTGGACCATCAACCATCAACTGCGAGGCATTGTAATAGTAACATTGTGCCGTCAAACGAAGGGAACATAGAGTACTTACATTGGACAAAAGGAATAGAATAAAAAAAAGGATAGAAAAACGTAGGACAAAGGAGAGTAAAGATTGACAAAAGAATTTGTAACGTAGTACAGAAACTACAGTACCATTGAACAAAAGGGACACAATAACGTTGGACTAAAGGGATGCACTCGTAGCGATAGATGCAAAGAGTTTACATAAGAGCTTCCAAGAGAGTCATTACTGAACGGAAGAATAATTGATCCCCTTATTCCATTCCATTATGAGCTGTCTTCACTACCACGAAGCCCCGAAGATCTTTTGCTACTCTATCTATCTATCTCTATTATCTTTACAGCTTATTCTCACAAATTATCATTACTTCAAAAGCTCGTTCTTTGTGTCAACCTACATATCAATCTATCAACGCATTCCCTAGATTTCATAACAACCTCTAATATGATTCATAATTCATCACTTCTCCCCTCCGTTATCTCCTCCTCCCTGTTCTTGCCACACCTCTCCCCTTCCTCATCTCTCCATCCCAGCCCTTGCTACACTTCTCCCCTTTTCCCATCTCCCTCTACTAGTCTCGACCACATGAGTCACACCCTTTTCATCCTCTCATCCTCAAGCTGTGGAAAAGTCTGCCTTACTTTTATACATCTTCCTAGAATTTGGATTCCTTCAAGAGACGATTAGCAGGAACGTTCAAGACTTTAGAGCCGTAAAACTTTTGGAAATCTCTCATACTTCTTTTTACCGCCATTTAGTCGCTTCTCCCGGAGGTACAGTATATCTTTATGATCAACCGACTTTTAAGATTACCTGAAAACCAAGGTAAAATGAAGAAAGGCTTTAATACCTTGGCAACTCCTCATGTACTGGGAGTGCTGAAACTTATCTAGACATGAAAAAAAATAAGAGAAAAAAAACTCAGAGTAACATGAATCTCCTTCACATATACAGGATTACCGAGGCAGATAAAAGCTGGGGAGTTAATGACAGTCCTATGGGAGAGCACGTATAGAAAATAAAAAAAAAGATGTATATGATCTATATATAGCCACTAGGGAAGAAAATCATACGATGTCCGTTACCACCAAACTGTTACTTTGCATTACAGCTGACTCACCATTTGTCCCACTTCTGTCTCGGATGCTCCATGGCCTGAAGGGAAGCCTACTTGAGTTATTGCTGGCTGGCCACGTCATCATCCTGCTGACTCACTCCCTTCACTTCTCCATGCCTCTCCGAAGTGTCACTCGACTCCTTCCAAGGCCACGTGTCGCTAGCTTTGTGCCTACTGTAGAGAGAGCTCATATTTCTGAAACTGTTCACTGTTTTTTTTTTTTCTGGCTGACTCCTTCTGTGGTTATTCCCGGTAACGTGATAGTCGCTGTTCCATTTTAGTCCGCTCTCCTGGGATTCTCACGTCCTTGTGTTTCTGATTGTGGTGATTCCAAGTCGACAGTGGCGTGCGTGAGACAGGAGTGACAGTAGATTGTTTTGTTGTCAATATTTCTTTTTGTGTTTTGTGAGCAAGGAAGTCGCTCAGTAAATCACTTCACCCTTCCCTGCTCGGGCGTCCCTCATAGCAGAGTGCAGAATAGACGTGGTAAAGTTCACACTTGTCTCTCTCACACTGGTATACCTCTCAAAATTTCCCGTGTCAAAAGTTGTGATTCTTCCTTCTTTGTTTCTCGTTTTTATTTATTTATTTATTTTTTTGTACAAGTATGTGCAAATCTGAATCTTTTCCTCCATCAGCCTATGTTCTCTTTTATGCCACACTTCACTATTAGTCTTGAGTCCCTCCTTTCTCCTCTTCTTTTTTATTAACTTGAATCTGTTTCATCTGTCAGCTCATTCTTATCACATTCAATATCCCTTTCTTTCCTCGCAATCCATCTTGTTTATCTTACCTCCTTATCCTCTTGGCGTCTTTATTTCCACCTCCTCCCACCTCTTTCGAAAGCACGTTATCTGCTGCCCCGTCTCACTCCTCAACATCTCTCTCTGAAAGTCCCTTGTTCGTGGCCAACGACAATGAGATAATTCCGTGACATGTCTACGAGTGGCGATTCTTGCACTTTCTATCTGCTGGTCTGAGAGGCTGTGGGAAGATCTGAGACTGTTTGTGGTAGCGGTGAAGGAGAGAGAGAAAAAGCAACAGACCTGTTGGTGAGGCATGAAGGCGAGAGAGAGTGAGAGGCTGTTTGGTAACTACTTCTAACTGGCTACAGATAAGAGAGACAGGACAGTACAGGAGAAGGCTCCTCCCACAAAGGGAAATGAATCCACCACTCCCTCCAGCTTTCGCTGGCATGGAAAATAGCTTGGAAAAGTACCATGCAGTATGGAAAAACTGACATGGAATTTTCACAGGAAAGGATGAAAGGAGATTCTATTATTCACCCTACGGTGAACTCTACATATCTATCTATAAGAAAGTTAATATAGTATCATGTTTAATTATTCAGACAAGAAGAGAGCTTGTTGGGGTTATTCTTTAAATATTTATCAATTTTGTTTTGAATGATGCAATGGAAGTACTGTTTACTATTTCTGAAGGAAGCTTATTCCAAATGTTAACTATTCTATTAAAGAAAAAGTGCTTTGCCTCGTGGGTTTTAAAGCGTTTTGGTGTAATTTTAAATCCATTATTCCTTGTTATGGTGGAATGATCAATAGTAAAATATTTATTGACATCAAGGTTGTTGTATCCCTGAAAAATTTTGAAAACTTCGATTAGGTCTCCTCTTATCCTGCGCTTTGTTAAGCTGAATAAATTTAATGCTTCCAGTCGTTCCTCATACGGCTTGTTTCTCAATCTCGGAATCATCTTGGTCACTCTACGCTGGATCCTTTCCAGTTTTTCAATGTCTTTTCTGTAATATGGTGACCAGAACTGCACACAGTATTCAAGCTGAGGACGCACCAATGAGTTATATAAAGTAAGGATAACTTTTTCTGATTTAAATTCAAAGGTTCTTCCAATGAACCCAACTAATTTATTTGCATTCTTTACTGCTTCTGTGCAGTGTTTGCTCGGCTTGAGATCTTTAGACACCACAACACCAAGATCTTTTTCATTCTCAGCACTTTCCAGAGGTACATTACTCATTACGTATTTTGCTTGTACATTGTTACTTCCAATGTGTAAGACTTTACACTTTTCTATATTGAATTTCATTTGCCATTTTCTGCCCAGCGTGTCAGTTTATTTAAGTCACACTGTAGTTCTTGCCATTGTGACGTTGATGTAACTTTGCTCATTATTTTGGTGTCGTCCGCGAATTTGCTTATTTTACAAGTGATTCCTTCATCAATATCATTAATATAAACAATGAAAAGAACTGGTCCTAATACAGAGCCTTGAGGAACACCACTTTTCACATTGTGCCACTCTGATTCTTTTCCATTTATAACAACTCGTTGCTTTCTGTCAGAGAGCCAGTCTTCCAGCCATTTCAGGGTATTTCCAGCTATGCCGTGAGCTTTTACTTTGCTGATTAGCCTCTTGTGAGGGACAGTGTCGAAAGCTTTCTGGAAATCAAGATAAATAACATCCACTGCTTTTGTCTCGTCATACGAGTTAAAAACTTCATAAAAGAAGTCTAGTAGGTTTGTTAAGCAGGATCTCTTGTTTCTGAAACCATGTTGTGAATCCTTCATGATCTTATTTTCTTCTAAAAATTTGACAATCTTATCTCTGATTATCGTTTCCATCAGCTTGCACACTACTGAAGTAAGGCTGATTGGTCTGTAATTAGCTGGGAGTGATTTATTTCCTTTCTTGAAAATGGGCGTGACATTTGCTAGCTTCCACTCCTGGGGACTGGGTGATATCTTGTCTGGTCCAGGCGTTTTGTTTACGTTCATGCTGTTCATGACTGTGAGGATTTCATTTTCTGTAACTATGAAGTCAGGCAGTGTTTTGCCTTGTGCCTGAGGCTCTGGCATGGGCAGACTATTTTGGACATCTTCAGTCGTGAAGACTGTTGAGAAGAATCTATTTAGGACGTTTGCCATTTCAGCTTCGTTATCTATTTGGTTTCCGTTTTCTGTTATGAGTGGACCAATTGTTGAGGCTAAGACTCTTTTGGATTTTACATAACTGTGAAATTCCTTTGGGTTGGTTTTACAGGAGTTTGCATCTAGACTTGATTTTTCTGCGCATCAAAGGGGAAATGAATCGCAATGTAAAAAGTTTCCATCACTACGAAAGCATAAAATGCGTTGCCAAGATACATAAACATTTTTGTTTTCGCTCTTGGTTTTTATTCCAGCGATTAAAGAGTGACCTTTTTGAGGGGAGGAGGAGGAGGAGGAGGGTTCGGAGGAGGAGGAGGAGGAGGAGGAGGAGGAGGAGGAGGAGGAGGAGGAGGAGGAGGAGGAGGAGGAGGAGGAGGAGGAGGAGGAGGAGGAGGAGGAGGGAGGAGGAAGAGAAGAAGAAGAAGAAGAAGAAGAAGAAGAAGAAGAAGAAGAAGAAGAAGAAGAAGAAGAAGAAGAAGAAGAAGAAGAAGAAGAAGAAGAAGAAGAAGAAGAAGAAGAAGAGGATGAGGATAAGGATGATAATATTAATGCTATAATTTTCAAAAAAACACAGAGATGATTAGAAACACTTTAACTAAACACCTTTTTATTTTTGAGAGATTAACATCTTTCCTTTTCTTTTCGTACCCTCGGTCACCACTTTTCAAGACACCTACACCACCAAATAAACTAAAATAATAATAAGACTACACAATGACACAAAAAAAAAAAAACACTGCATTATCGGCCTACCCATTCTCAAATTCTCAGATTCAAGACATCTCCAGGAGCGGCGCTGACAGAGGCTCTCCCGGTGCTTCAGACGCTGAGGGAAAAAGCTTCATGACTTCAAAATCACTTCGTATGCATCAGTTTCAATGGACGGAGCGAAAAACAAACCCATGAAGCCACGACAGACTGATCTTCACTTTCTCCATCGCCAGAGACCTTCCCATCCCATTCCACACTTCCACTATCTTTCTTACCCACTAAAACCTGTCTCCCTTTCTCTTCCACCTCCTGTTCCTCCTCTGCCTTTCTCGCCACCTTCCTCATCTCCCTCCTTCTGCCCCTCTTCCTCCTTCTGTTTCCCTCGCCATCCTCCTCATCTCTCTCTCTCTCTCTCTCTCTCTCTCTCTCTCTCCTTCTTCTTCTGCTCTTCCTCCTCTGTCTCTCTTGCTATCTTCCTCATCTCCTTCCTCCTTCTCCTCTTCCTCCTCTGCCTCTTCGCCACCTTCCTCATCTCCCTCCTTCCTTTTTCTGCTCCTCCTCCTCCTCTGCTTTTTTTGCCATCTTCCTCACCTTCCTCCTCCTTCTCCTCCTTCTTCCGCTTCTTCTTCTTCTTCTTCTTCTTCTTCTTCTTCTTCTTCTTTTTCTTCTTCTTCTTCTCCTTGTCCTCCTCCTCCTCCCCCTCCTCCATTACTAACTACCTCTTTCTTTCTACGCAGTTTCCTTCCCTCAGTACAACCTTATTCCTTTCCCCGTCGTTTCCCTTCCTTCACCACTGACAACTGTTCCTTCCTCCAGACCTCCTCACCTCCTCTTCCTTCATCTGTCAATAACACTTTACTCTTACTCTCTTTCCATCGAAGTCTGTCTATAAATACTTCGTTGTACTCTACTGACTCTTTTCTGCCGGGGGAAAGAAATCAGGTGGATGAGTGACAGTAACACACCTTTCTCTGTAAAACCTGGTGGGCGTGATTAATTGCTTCGTTACCGTAACTACGTGTAAATGGGAGTATAGAGATGACCTACACTCCTACAGCATTGCGTCACGTCACCAGGAATGATTCTAGGTGCGTATTACAGCGTTATATGAGTGAGTGATGGGTAAGTGCGCTTCATCCGTGACACAAAGAGAGATAAGGAGAAGAAAACCAGTCCTCGTGTTCTTTTTGTTTTTCGGCAATATAATCATCAAATTCAGAAGTCGAGAGAGAGAGAGAGAGAGAGAGAGAGAGAGAGAGAGAGAGAGAGAGAGAGAGAGAGAGAGAGAGAGAGAATTACACCACCAAATAAAAATAAGGCAAATACCAAGAAGGGAAGTGCATTGTGGTAAATATGAAGCGGAAACCAATAAAATGAGACACAGGGAGGCGGCAGAAAGAAGAAGCGAAAGGTCAGAAGGAGAGAAAGAAAGTAATAATGAAGAAACTGCCTCTCATCGACTCTTACTCCTCTTACTCTTCTTTCTTCCACTTTTGTTTGTCCTCCCTTTCTCTCTCATCTTCCGGCCATTCTATCCCTCCTCTCCCATTCTTCCCTTGTCACTTCTTCCTTTCTTTTCCTCTCATTTTTCTGTGTATCTTCCCTCCTTCTGACCTTCGCTTTATTTTCTCTTCTCTCTCTTTCTCTCCTTTGTTTATTTATGCTCTTCTTTTTTTCTCTCTTGTTCTATTTTTCTTCTTCTCGTTATTCTTTCCTTTCCTTCTCCTTTTAACTTCTTTCTTCCTTTCATCTTTCTCTCTCTTCTTTCTCTATTCTTTTATGTTTCTTTTTCTACTCTTGTTTTCTCCACTAAGTGCAACATTTTCATTTCTTCTTACTTAGTTCTTATATTTTCATTCGTTTTCCTCTCTTTTCTTGACTCTCTCGTTGTCTTCCTTCTCTTCTTCCCTTTCTTTTATTCTTTCCACTCACTTCTTTCTTTTTATATTTTTTCTATTTCATCTTATTTTTCACTTTCCTCCACTTCCTGTCCTCCCTCCAATTTCCTTTCTCCTTCCTATCTTAATTTCGTCTATTCCCCTTTTTCTTCTCCCTTTCATTCACTTCCATTAATTCCCTTTCGCTTGCTAACATCACTTTCACCGTCAACATCTCCCATTTCTTTCCCTCTTCTTCACATCCACTATTTACTCTAACTAACCTTTCTTCCTACCTCTCCTTTTACTCTTTCCTCTTCTTTGTTTCTCCCTCCCTCCCTTTCACATCCTCCTGTCTTGCCGCCCCACACAACCCTACAGTAGGTAGCCACATGGGAAATCCTCTTAACATGCTCTTTGCCCATCAATCCCTAATGGTTAACTTTCCCTTCACAAAGCCGATAATGTATATAATATCCAGCATGGTGCGCGGGAAACGAGGAGGCGAGAGAAGGAGATGAGGTGATGGGATGGGAATGATTGGTGTAAGGTGAGGGAGAAAGGGAAGGAAAGAGGAAGGGAATGAAGGGGAGGAGGTGAGAGGGAAAGAATGGTTAGATAAGGTGAAAGGAAACAGAATGGTGAAGGGAAGGGTGAAGGAAAGAGGAATTTGAGTGTTCGTGTGGGAGTTCTCAGTTGATAAGGTAATTGATATCTTTCTCTCGTTCTCTTTTATACAGACGTTCACACACACACACACACACACACACACACACACACACACACACACACACACACACACACACACACACACACACACACACAAGCAGACAAACAGCGTAATGACATTTTTAAGGAAGAGTATATAATTAATAGCAGAGAAATTCCAAGAGCTCTCCATATCGTGATTAAGTTGTGCGATGGGAACGCTTTGTTGAATGAAAGCAGAGCAGCACGAAAAGTAAAAACAGACTCTCTCTCTCTCTCTCTCTCTCTCTCTCTCTCTCTCTCTCTCTCTCTCTCTCTCTTTAGGCATGTGATTTAAAGGTGTTCTGTCTCAACGGCATAATAACTTAATTCTCTTTCTTAGCGTGTAAGATGGGCACTAAACTTGACAAAAAAAGCCCTCTATGATATAAGTCCCTGAATAAATAATAAATAAAGATCATTCACAATTTGTATGTTAGGTTCATCTTGAGGATATGGTTCAGCGTTGAGGTACTTCTACAGGCGCCTTCCTGAGATGCCTGTGACTTGAGAGGTTGGTACATTATCAAGCAAAAGTCACGTAAAATTTCTCCCTCCTTTCCTATGTCCTTATAGTTTTATCTAAGTATATTCTTCGAGCATATGATACATCGTTGTGTAGAGGTGAGACAAATGAGTGTAAAGGAAAGGGGGTAAGGAAATCCAGGCTGATCAGAAACATTTTGTATTTTGTAACGTTTCGAGCGCTTGCGGTTGAAACGTTAGAAAATAGTTTTTTCTGATCAGCCTGGGTTTCCGTACCATCTTTACACTCATATGATACATTCCTCCATTTGTTACATTTTCATTCTTTCATGGGAAGAAATCAAGTCATTTTCTGTATTTCCTTCCTCTGTGTTCAGCGTTTTCTTCAAGTCACATGTCCTCTGCTGTATTAAGGATCCATCAGTTGTAACGTTTTGCAAGGAATTTGTCAGCAGATCAGAGGCGCTGAGCGTGAGGGGAGACTTAAACCATAGTGGAAGTGAGGGTAGCAGGTTAAAAGATTTTCGCGATGATAGGCGAGACAAAAAATACTAGGCGTCCACACAAACCTTTCAACAGTCATGATATATTCACTATAAACTGAACACAGAATTCCACTAATATCCACGGCTTTGAAGTGACAGGTGTGTAGTGACCCAGAAGAAGTGGGGAAGGGCAACACATTAATTGCCGCGCTTCACCCGTCACCCTTATCACATTGCATTTACCTGCTAAGTTAAGAGGAGTACTAGCTTACCTCGATGAGAACGAGGACACCAATGGTAAACATTGTGTAGCCCATTTCTTTAATGCGCTTGTCCCTGACGAGCACATTAAACCTTTACCAGGCGATATCTGCAATATGTGAGGACGTTTAGAAGCAAACATAGTGCTACTACACCCTCGGAAAGTGCCTGTGAGCGTGAGTGGGGAGGAGGTGGCCCGCGGGCCGCCACACGGGAATGACACGCCGGAAATCGGTGCAATTGAATCATTCTCAAAGCGATGGTCTGGAAACTTGCCGATTTCAAATACTAAGGGAAAAACTCGTAAAACTTTTCACCGTGAGGCAGTATAGAGTTCAGCGTGACGTGCATCACTGTGAACGAGGCTCTTGGCGTGACCAATGAGGCTGCAGCGCTTGATTAACGGCTGCCTCACTGAACGCGTTGATAGCAAACACAGCACAGGATACAAACGTGCAGAGGAGTCAAGGTCACCGCGTCCTTCCTTACTAGATGGTCTCCGATTTACTAGGAGCCATGGCGAGGCGCCGCTTCACGTGCGTACAGTTGCAGAAGTGTTAATGACCAGTGTTGTGAGGATATCGCCGCGTTTCTTTAATTAAGTGGTATAGGGGATAAAAACACCGAGTAAGCAAATTTTGCAGGATTAGAAAAAAGGAGAGAACCGAGGAAAATTGGTTCAGGATTGAAAAAAATAGATTAAAAGAAATAGGATGGAGTTCATTCACGGATAGAGAACTAGATGAATGGAATGAACTTAAATCAGACTGTTGGTTTTGAATTATTGGGAAAATCTAAAAGAATAGACACATTTATGGAAAAAGACGATAAGTGGAAATAGCTAGATATATTTCATACAGGGCCAGACACGTGTAGGCTTCATGACCTCCACCGGCTTGTATGATATTTCCATGTTATGTTCTTATGTAAAACAACAATAGACTCAAAGACACCAAAGCGCTCTCCTTTCCCTGGGCAATCATGGCGGGAGGGAAACCAAGCGACCTCAAGAACCTTTGAAAGTTGAAGCGGCCTTTAAACTTTTAATCATCGGGTTCTGGTCACGAAGTTGTTCTACAAATCTTGTCTTTCCAAGTAAGCGGAGATGCGAAACTTGCTTGATATACGGGAACATGTTTAAATATCTTACACACCGAACAGAAATATCAACGAGTTTACAGAAATTCTAAGCAAACAAACAAGCAAAAAAAGGCAATTGTTTAAAAAAGTGGTCCTCTGTCTCTGAAGTTTCTATAAAAATTGAGTTACACAAAACAAAACAGCAATTACTAAGTAGGTAACAAGCTCACACCACCACCACCACCACCACCCACCAACACCACCACCACCACCACCGCCACCGCCACAGCCATCAACATGGAACAGTAAGCAGCACATCTATTGACGGGAAGAGGACGAGTGACCCTCATCTCCTGT
>NC_059291.1:3919186-3934186 GCF_017591435.1 Portunus trituberculatus
TAAATGAAATACACCTGACACTTATGTTTTTGCCCTGTCTTGCGCTAGTGGAAACCTGTCAGATGGCGCCGCTCTCCTTCCCCGCCTCTCCTCCTCGCCCAGTTTATGACACTCCCGTAAAAGACAATAATGGACTGGGACTCACTGGGAACTTCGAACATCCATCACCTGAAAATATCGCTAATGACTGAAGGAAATGTTGTATCGTGTTCTAACTTTTGACGTGTCTGTAGAGATTCTAGTCACGATGTTTTCTCATTTATTTATTTATTTTTTTCCATGTAAGTTTCGCTTGTAATAATTTCCTGCATGGGAAGTGGATAGACAGACAAATGTGTGTAAAATAAATAGATAAACATAATGAACAAAAAGAAAAAGGGTGTAAATTAACTGAAAAAAAAAAAGATTAGGAAATGAAAAAGAACTGTGAAGATAAATTAATACATCAAAAATAAGCAGTGATAGACCTATTTTTTTTTTTTTTTTTATGGTCCTTGGCTGATACGCATCCCCCCCTCCCTCTTTCTTACATCAGCAAAATACATACACCAACAACCCTTCCTTGCAAGTAGGAATTGATAAAAAAAAAAAATAAATAAATAAGAATACAAAATCCATGTATAAAAACTAAATACTACGAGCCCACAATAATTTACCAAGAGGTGCGAAACTAAAGCGAGTGAATAATCCCGTAGAAAAATGCATACAGGATTTGACGAGCTTTGTGTGTGGCAACAATAAGAGCAAGAAAAGATTCAGTCCATTCACGCTGCCACCTTGGGATTTGTAACATAAGCCGCTGTCTATTTTTGTATCGTTTTGGAGTGAACTGTTGCCATTTCATTATATTATTTGTAAGTGACGAGAGAGAGAGAGAGAGAGAGAGAGAGAGAGAGAGAGAGAGAGAGAGAGAGAGAGAGAGAGAGAGAGAGAGAGAGAGAGAGAGAGAGAGAGAGAGAGAGAGAGAATAAAAATATATACACTCACAAAGACATAAACAAAGAGGCATCAAAAGACTAAGAGAAAAGGGAGCATTGTGGTGGTGGTAGTGGTGGTGGTGGTGGTGGTGGAGCTTAAAGGTGGTGGCGCATGACAAGAGCTCTCCGCTGAATTACCATCGCTACATACAAGTGAGTTATAATGTGCTCTGGTATGGTTTTAGTGCCAGATTCTATAATGTTATGTGACAGCAAAGAGTTATCGGTACTTTGTGAGTGGCAGGTCGGTAATTCAACGGTGTGTGTATAGTGGCAAGGGAACGAAGAACAGGGAGACTCGCTGGGACTATAATATGTTGAAATACTTGGCTCTCTCATAAGGACTACTTCTATAAACCACAAAGATGACTAACAGGGTTCTCATGTTTTTTTTTCACACTAATGGGTGAGAATTTCTGTTGAACTGTCGCTATAGTTACATAAACACTCTTGAACTTTTAAGAGAATGTGTTAAAAGTATTCAGGATAAGACGAATATATGTTTATGCCTATGGGTTATATAATGCTGAACACTTCTGGCTGATGCTGAGAGTGATAATGCCTGAGTGAAAGTTCATAGCTGGGAATGTTTGTCTGCAAGTTCCTGATTGAATACGTCCAAGTGAGAGATCCTTGACTGAGAAGAACTAACTGATACCTATCTACACTCTTGAGGTGAAAAGTATGAATGAAAATAACTGACTGAAAATGTGTGACAGGTTATCTCTGACTGGAAACCCACAATAAAAGATAGTTCATTCAAAACAACTGGCGAAAATTGACTGAAAAATTAACTGATACTGAGGCTGAAAACACCACGACTTGAAACACATGACCAAAAAAAATCTGAAGGTCTCTAACTCATAACAACTGAGTAATGGTGAAACTAAAAACACAATCCTTCACTATAAATCCAATTACGAACACATGTCAAAAGCTCCGGGACTTAAAATCTCTTACTAGCAATCCCTCGTAATAAATCTGTAACTGATAGTAGCGGTGGCAGTCTGTAACCCCGAGTGACTGGCGGGATGAAGTGGCGAGTGGCGGAGAGTGATGGCATTGACTATAACTGCCATGAGTTGTCATTATCAACACACACCAGCAGTCTTATCTCCGGCAGCCTGAGAGCACAGAATAAATCATGCCTCAGATACTCTACGAGAACGACACAGAAATTACATACTGAGCTACATCGTCACAGCAGCAATGCAATATGGCTCTCGGGCTACATAAGATATTAATTACGAGCATAGAGGGGCCGCAATAATCCAGTAAACCTACACTGTAATAAACATATCCACCTATATTCTCCTATCATACCTCTATCCAGTAGTCCTATACGTGGTAATCCCTTTATAAAAAATATGGGTTTCTCTGTTGTCTCCTTTTTATTAAGCCCACCACCTGCTGTTGTCATCAATTAGCCTAAGTGGAAGTGTCTGTAGAGAAAATAGGCATTTACATCTCTCTATCATTGTTATCTGCAAGACTAACACGTGCCAGTGACTACATGGCATTTATTCACTTACATCTTTTCTATCCACTACTTTACCATCGAGAGAGATAGCGCTATTTCTCCCTGTAAGAAACAACTGTAAGCCTGGTTTAAACCCGTAGCCCTTCAGCTACAGGAAGGGCACAGCATCGCAGAGCCACGCCGCACCACTGCATGGCAAGGAAATTAAAATGGATTAATAAAGACACTAAAGTAAAACTATGACGATGTGAGGCGGAACTGAAGCGAAATGAAACGATGGGAAATAAAATCTCCATTCTAAGATAATGTGAATAATCATGCATGATAATTTGGCGTAAAGAAAATCATTTGAAGTGTTATGCAGCGCCCGTCATTTAGTGAATTAATAATGAGAGAGTATTGGCGCAGATGAACGCTGGATGATAATATATTCCTCAGAAATGATGATGACAGGTGGATAAAGTATATTATCTTCAAAGCCAAAAGCGTCCTGGGCTGTTTATTTGAAGACTCAGAGAAAACTGCATTAAACGAGAGTAAAGAGTGCAGTGGAGTGACTATGAGGCACGTGATGAGAGTGCAAGGTAACACTCCTGGATGATGCACGCTGGCATACTGAAGAGAAACAAACAACAGCAGACATGTTGGCCCCGAGGAGCATGCTTGAGGAACAAACTGAATAATGAAAAGTGAGAGGCAAAGATGAAATGGTGAGTGTGTTTCGTGGATTTTCTTTTCATGAACACACACAAAGGAAACACAAACAGCAGTAGACGTGTTGGCTTGCGTTAAACTACACACTGTAATGAAAAACTGAGGGATGTGAGGTAATAAAGAGTCTTTCGTAAACTTTTTTTTTTTTCACACGCGAGAAGGGATGAGGGAAGAGGGAACAAAGGTGGAGAGATAAGCGAAAGCAGAAACTTTTATTCTCTCTTAATGAACTTATACCCCACGCAGCACACACACACACACACACACACACACACACACACACACACACACACACACACACAACAAGCATACTCCCCTCCGCAATCATAACTTCCACTTAATCTTGCACTTTACGGCTCCTGAACTTTCGTTGATTCTTTAAAATTATTCCCGCACCCTGATTGCACTGAGGCGAGGAAGGCAGGGGCGGTGGTCGCGGACGCTGCAGGCGAGGCGAGAAGGAACACAAAACACAAGCTATGGGTTGCAGCAAATACCAAATGAGCTGAACGGGGAGAGCCAGCAACCTTATGGCATTCAACATCTTCATACATATTATAATTTGCTCTGCCTGCTGCCGCTTCCCGTCGCCTCATCCCCGAGTGTCAGTGAAATTTACGTACGCTCTTAATGGAAGCACAGAACACAGCGGACAGTGATGAAGTGAACGTGCCTCAACTAAATGATTATGCTCCGTCAGTGTTACTCGACTATCACCATTTGCATGAGCCGTGTTAAAGGGCACAGCAGTGAGCTACGAAAAAAAAGGAAAAAAAAAAAAAAAAAAAGAAAAAAAAGGTCTTGAGATAAATATGTAAAACAGGACTAGAACATAAAGAGAAAATGATTATCAGATGTCCACACTCACTCTCTCTCTCTCTCTCTCTCTCTCTCTCTCTCTCTCTCTCTCTCTCTCTCTCTCTCTCTCTCTCTCTCTCTCTCTCTCTTCATTCAGAATTGACGCAGGCCGAGGCAGCTACACAGGTGTCAAAAAGTGACGGTGTTGATGGTTCCATGTTAACCCGTGACCCGGCGTGTAAGTTTTACCAGGGCAGGTCATGTAGGAAGTCATCACCCCAAGTTAAATGGAGTTTTAGAAAGTTGAAAAGTTTATCAAGCAAAGAAGCAGTAACGTGTGTGTGTCCGTGTGCGTGTCCGTGAGTGTGCCCGTGTGTGTGTGTGTGTGTGTGTGTGTGTGTGTGTGTGTGTGTGTGTGTGTGTGTGTGTGTGTGTGTGCAGGTAGTCCACATACATTATAGTCATAGCAGCGTCCAAGGTGACAAGGTAGGAACAAACACTGCCAGGATTCAGCTCGACTTGGTGCATGTATGAACAACAGCAGTTCCGTGTTGACCTCTCTCTCTCTCTCTCTCTCTCTCTCTCTCTCTCTCTCTCTCTCTCTCTCTCTCTCTCTCTCTCTCTCTCTCTCTCTCTCTCTCTCTTCTGCATCCGTGACAGCTCTCCCTCACCAGAAAGTTATAGGCACGTATTCCGAAACGCCTTGCTATCTCACCACGACTATTTTCAAAGACCTTCGTATGACATGAGCTGTTTACGAGAGGGGTTTCAACTTCAAGACACTTATCCTTTTGACTTTTCATTTGGAACCATCACCTCAGAGGGCCCTTTTTTCTCCAGAGTTTCTTTCCATTGGTCTGTGTTGATCTTCCATAAAAGTGACATATGCTGAAATGCCAATGAGACGGGGATAAGGAGCGTCGACGTCACCTGTATACCTGTAGCGTTTGCCCTGATCTTTACTATTTCAATCTCACACACTGGCTTCCTTCTGTCACGTAAATTCCCCGAAGCGTATGTAACGAGGCCTTGCTGCAATAGTCAGTTCATATCGCAGAGAACTGGATACCTGTACATTTTTTTTTTTATTTGACGCCAGGCAAGGCATTGTGATACCCAGGTTATGCAGTACCTGTAAAACTAATCCCAGTCAGGTGAGTCAGGCATCAGTACACGCATGGCCGGGGGGAAAGAAAAGTGTCAGAAATGTACATGTGTAGCAATATGTAGATGGAGAGAGAGAGAGAGAGAGAGAGAGAGAGAGAGAGAGAGAGAGAGAGAGAGAGAGAGAGAGAGAGAGAGAGAGAGAGAGAGAGAGAGAGAGAGAGAGAGAGAGAGAGAGAGAGAGAGAGAGAGAGAGAGAGAGAGAGAGAGAAAGAGAGAGAGAGAGAATGCCTAGGAGGTGATAAACAAGCAGAAAAGCAATTGGATACAAAAAAAGATGTATATATATATCTAGTGTTGACTTCACACACACACACACACACACACACACACACACACACACACACACAGTGGTTAGAGCGCTGGCTTCACAAGCCGGGTGGAGATATTTGGGTGTGTCTCCTTTCACGTATAGCCCCTGTTCACCTAGCAGTGAGTAGGTACGGGATGTAAATCGAGGAGTTGTGACCTTGTTGTCCCGGTGTGTGGTGTGTGCCTGGTCTCAGGCCTATCCGAAGATCGGAAACAATGAGCTCTGAGCTCGTTCCGTAGGGTAACGGTCTGGCTGTCTCGTCAGAGACTGCAGCAGATCAAAACAGTGAATTACACACACACACACACACACACACACACACACACACACACACACACACACACACACACTTCAGGCAGCAAGTAGGGCTTATCTCTCCCTCCGTAGGCGACACCATACATTATATCCTTGAGGCGAGTGACGTAAAGCTTATCTCTGCCTGCAAATAATCCCCGTACAGCTTAGTGTGAGAGACAAAGGAATAGTTCCAATATTTCAATTCCCTGTGATTTTACTCTTCATATAATGATTTACGAAAGAAGTATTTTACATATAACACGAATCATTATCATTAGCACTCAGAAAATTAAAACCATTCACTAGATTTAAAAAGTGATGGGCGGAAATCGGCTGTAAAATTAATAGGTAGATGAATAAAATGGACTCAGTCATCAGATTGTTAATGCCGTGTCAATACTAAGCTATAAAGGATTAGTTGACATTTAACCCCTTCAGTACCATGACGCGTTTCCATATTCATTCTGCTTACTATTTGGTGATTTTATACAGCTTCAGAAACTCATGTGGGGTGTTAAAATAGTGAAGACTGTGGCCATTAATCTTCTGACCTCCATAGACCCTTCCTAATGTCAATAAAATGGTCTATTCTTTCTGAAATCTCAAGGTAAAAATGTGTCCCATTGTTGAAGGGGTTAAGAGTAGGGATGTGAAGTGAAGGTACGTAGATTTCCCTTACGTTATGTGTCTTTCTTCCCTAACTTCCGTCGAGTTGTCTTTGGATACTAGTAAAGTCACGTCCTTTTTATATCCCAGAAAGGTTTTAGATCTTCAGCATTTCAAGTTTTTAAGTGCCTTCCAAATCGAGTTTCGGTAGTAAAGCAATAACAAAGAAAAGAAAGAGAAGTGGGTGTAGAAAAAAAACAAACAATAAATAAACAAAATACACCAGTTTGCCATCAAGTATCTTTTTCTTATATGTCCCGGAAAGTAGTGGTGGTGGTGGTGGTAGTAGTAGTAGTAGTAGTAGTAGTAGTAGTAGTAGTAGTAGTAGTAGTAGTAGTAGTAGTCTTCCTCGCCATCCAGGACTATGCGGTTTAAGAAAATTTTGGAAAAGGGGAAAAAAAAAAGAAAAAAAAAATGTCGGTGAAACAGTTTGCCAGTCTTTGTTTCCGGCTCAGTGACCGCCAGGCTACACGAGTACTCTGGCTCAACACACCGCACCACCATTCCCATTTTTCCCCCTTTTTCCTCCTTTTTCACTAACTCAATAATACCCTCGGGACGAACAACAGCCGTGCCAAAGCAGCAGCAACAACAACAACAGAAGTAACACCAAAGAGAGGGATATCACAACCACCACTACCACCACCACCACCACCATCACTACCACAACACCCATGACCACCACGAGCACCACACTAACAACAACAACAGGGAAACAATCACCACCACCAGAACCACTATGCAAAACACAGTCATCACCACCACTATCACCTACAACACCAATAGGAGCACGAGCAGCGGCAACAACACCACTACAACACCATACATCACCACATCACTGCTCCTTCTTCCTCTCCTCCACCAGTACCTAAACCGTGACCTTCACCTACGTCTTCTCCACCTCAGGATTGTTAATGGAGGGCGGGGAGCAAGACAACGCTACAGAAGGCGCAGCACGGGACCCTCACGCCCTTGCGTCCGTCACCGCTAGCATACCAGAGTCCATAGAGGCGCACAAGACTTCTTTCCCAGGGCGGGTGTCAGCCACGGCCACCTACATCGACCCAGTTACGCCTCACAGAGTCTATGCTTATGCCGGGACAACTGCTTTCATTCCCTGCGTCGTGAACAATCTAGGCCAGCGATCCGTGAGTATCAGTTTCCGTTCTCTTTTTCTCTCGTTCGGGCTTGTTCTCGTTCTCTCTCATTTTTTTTCTCTTTCTCTGTTACTTCAGTGCTGTTTCTTCTATTCACCATTCCTCATCTCTCCTTCCATTCCCTTCTACCTTGGCACTTCCTTTTCCCATTCTTCTTTCAGTCTTCTACACTCACCTGTACCTTTTCTTCACTCTCCTCCTCTCCCACTCCCCTCTTACCCAAACTACCTCCATTCCCTATTCCTCTCCTCATACCCTCCAACACTCACCCAAAGCACCACTTCATCTCATTCAACATCTCAAATAACAAGTCACTCTTATCTACACACTGAACTCTACACTATACCTGAATCTCGCCTCTCCTCACTCCGCCAGGTGTCGTGGGTGCGGCATCACGACATTCACGTTCTAACAGTGGGCCGCTTCACCTTCACCAACGACGACCGGTTTGAGGTGCACCACGACGACGGCAGCAACGAGTGGCTCTTGAGACTCAGGTGAGGTAGATGACAAAGGGTACGTAGAGAGGACGATCTTATATAAGCAGAGAGGCTGTAGGCGTGTTTAGAGAAGAACTGAAGGAGGTAGAAGAGCAAGGAAATCAAACAGAAAAGATAGAGAGGAGAGATACAGGTGAGGAAAAAGACAAGACAAATGTTCAATAAGGAGATGGTAAAGAAAAATTAGAGAACTACTGAAGGAGGTAGAGGAGCAAGAAAATCAAATAGAAAAGTTAGAGAGACAAAAGGTAGACAGTGGAGATATGCAGGTGAAGAAAAAGATGAAAAGAGACTAGTTGTATAAAGATATCCTATAGACAATTAGAGAAGAACTGAAGGAGATAGAGGAGGAGAAAGATCACAGAGAAAAGAGGGAGAAACATGATATACAAACACGGGAGGGATATAGATGAGACAAAGTGCAAGGAATGATGTTGGATAAAGATGCTGCAGACAAAGGAGGAGGAAGGTCATACAGAAGAGAGATAAAAAGGTAGAAAGACAGGGGAGAGATACAAGTGAGAAAGAAAAAAAACAAAAAGACTAGCATAGGGAGGCTAATGCTGGATAAACAAAGATACTATGGATAGGCAAGAGAAGGACTGGTGAATAGAAGACGAGAGAAGCCTTAAAAAAGATACAAGGAGAATGCAAGCAGGGAAGGGAGGCAAGTGAGGAATAAGACACGAGGAGGGCGGCGTTGGATGCACAAAGATGCTGTACACACACTAGAGTAGGACTGAAGGCGAGAGTGGAGTAGGAGAATTAAAACAAAATAGAGAAGGGAAGGAAAGAGGTAAGAGATGACGAAGCTTAGAGAGGACCACCTTAGATAAACAGTGATGCTGTAAACAGACAAAACATAATGGAGAAGGATTAAAGAAGGAGGAGGAGGAGGAGGAGGAGAAGGAGGAGGAGGAGGAGGAGGAGGAGGAGGAGGAGGAGGAGGAGGAGGAGGAGGAGGAGGAGGAGGAGGAGGAAGAGGAGGATGAATTTTTAGAAAACAGAAAATGAGATACAGAGATAGGAAAAGAAAACATACAAGAAAAAAAAAAAACAAGGGTACACTAACTTAGAAAAAAAAATCAGATAAAGCAAACGGTGATTAAGACACACAAGAGAGAAGTAATGAAACAGAGAAGAGAGTTTGAAAAGAAAAAAAACAAAATATATGCACATACAGAAAAGAAGATTCACATGAGGATAAGGGAAGACTGGGATGCCATTAGATAAACAGAAGGACGTCATACAGAAGATTGGATGGAGGTAGAAGAGTAAAACAGCCATACACAATAAAAAAAAAAAGCAAAAGGCAGAGATGCAAGTTGGAAGGGATAAGATGGAAAGGAAAACTTGTGAGGCATGCTGTTCAGACGGGTTGAGGCAGGAAGGCTCAAGAGAAAGGCAGGCCGAGGAGACGAGAGACGAGTTAAATCAATCTTAAAAAGGCTGACAAGAGATATCTCAGAAAATGGAAAGAGAAAAGTGCAGGGGAGAAGAAAGAGGAGAAAAGGATACGAAGACGAAAAGAAAAACACCAGGCAGGGGATGGAGCGGAAGAAGGAGATAAAGACTGAGAGAGACGCAGAGGGAGGACTGAGGTAATGGCATTAAAAAGGATAATTAAGGAAAGAAAGAGATAATAACAGCACGTGTAAAGAAGGAACAAAAATAGAGAAACAGAGAGGGAGAGAGAGAGAGAGAGAGAGAGAGAGAGAGAGAGAGAGAGAGGAGAGAGAGAGAGAGAGAGAGAGAGAGAGAGAGAGAGAGAGAGAGAGAGAGAGAGAGAGAGAGAGAGAGAGAGAAGAGGCAGGACAGAATGAGAGAGAGAGAGAGAGAGAGAGAGAGAGAGAGAGAGAGAGAGAGAGAGAGAGAGAGAGAGAGAGAGAGAGAGAGAGAGAGAGAGAGAGAGAGAGAATGAAACACACACACACGCACATACACACAAACGAGCATACACACACACACACACACACACACACACACACACACACACACACACACACACACACACACACACACACACACACACAGAGAGAGAGAGAGAGAGAGAGAGAGAGAGAGAGAGAGAGAGAGAGAGAGAGAGAGAGAGAGAGAGAGAGAGAGAGAGAGAGAGAGAGAGAGAGAGAGAGAGAGAGAGACACACACACACACACACACACACACACACACACACACACACAGAAGAACCCAGTCAACTCAACCCAAACTAAACCAAACTAGACCAGCTTGCAGCACCAATGACGCAGCTTCTCCTTACCCTCACCTCCTTTCTCTCCCTCCTCAGGTCGCCGTCTGCTAATGACACAGGGATTTACGAGTGTCAGATCAACACTAAGCCGACCATCACCCAGCTCATCCGCCTCGAGGTGCTAGGTGAGTGCAAACACCGACAGCATATAAGGGGAACTTGGGCTACGTAGGAAATTAAGGGAGAGAAAAAGGGGAAGGGAAAAAATGTAACACAGGGTGACAAAGTGGAAAGTTTGGGAAAAATTGTGCGAAGAGAAAGTTAAAAAGGCAGGAATAATGAAGCTAAGGAAGGAAAAAAGTAAAGGGGAAGAAATTAAGAGGGAGGATAAAAAAAAAAAGTAATAGAGAGTGACAAGTGGGAAGCAGGGAAAGGTAGAGGGGGGGGGTTAATAAAAGGGGAAAAATGTGCCAATAAAGAAAGAAAAAAAAAAACAATGAGGAAAAACAATATTATAGGCAGGAAATTACAATGAAGAACGGGTTATAGAGAAGGCCAAGAGGATGACAGAAGAAAGGAGAAGAGGCATGAAAGGAAGGAAAGTGTTAGTTAATAATAAAAAAAAAGGAAAAGAAAACGTAAATTAAAAAGTGGCAAAAACAACAAAGTAAAGAAGAGAAAAGAAAGAAGTTAACAAGAAAAAAAGATAGACAGAAAGTTATCAAAAAAAAAATTAATCAAGACACCAATTGGCCCATAACGAAAGAATGAAACACACTGAAACACAACGAAAAATATCTAAAACCACACGCGGATTATACTTACATGGAAACAGAACAAAGAATGACGTATAAAGGAAAAGAGGAAACCAGAAGCGAGTAGAAAAAAAAATAGAATCTAGGACGAGAAAAGAAGAGATGGAAAAGCAAAACAATGAAAGAAATGGAGGATAATTACAGGAGAGGAATTTGCACAACAAGAAAAATAGAAGTGCCGGGAGGGGAAAGAAAAGGAAAAGGAAACAAAGGATAAAAGCCAACAAAGAAAGGGAGAAAATCAACAAAACCATCAAACAGTAACAAGGAAACATAATGAGAGAGAGAGAGAGAGAGAGAGAGAGAGAGAGAGAGAGCAAAATCACACTAATTGGGTACAAGAGTAAATAAACCAGTAACATACATAATAATAATACATCAAGAAGGCCATGAGCTATGCAAGTAATGGGGTTTCAGAGAGCTGTTTCTTTTTCACCTTAAGAGCAAATCCTGGGCTTGGAATCTCCTTAGAGTCCTGAAGAGAAATTCCTATCGTGCCTTGGGAATGAGTGGCTTGTCTTATTGCACTGTGGCCGCCCTGCTATCCGCCTTCCCCAACCTTCCACTACCACCACCGACGAACAATGTTGATCCCTCCACCACCAAACAGTTTTTTCTCAAGTATAAAGCATGGCGGGGTTTAATAATGAGTGTGACTGTTTGTACTAATGGTAATTCAACGTGTGGTGGTTGTGGCTGAGAGAGAGAGAGAGAGAGAGAGAGAGAGAGAGAGAGAGAGAGAGAGAGAGAGAGAGAGAGAGAGAGAGAGAGAGAGAGAGCATTAATCCCTTCGATAGTGGAACGCATTTTCACCATGAATTTGGGTACGATTAGACCATTTTATAGACATTAGGAAGGGTTTATGGGAGTTAGAAGATTAATGGCCAGAGTCTTCACTATTCTAATCCCACACGCAAGTTTCTGAAGCTGTACAAAATCAGCAAATAGTAACAAGAATAAATATGAAATCACGTCCCGGTATTGAAGTTGTTAAGTGTGATTATTAATGTGATGAATGTGGTAATTTGTACTAATGGCTATCTTACGGATTGAGGTTGCAGAGAGAGAGAGAGAGAGAGAGAGAGAGAGAGAGGTAATCACTGCTAGTATTACCTTTACTGGAAATACTAACTGCTTTTTCGATGTTAAATATTTTTTCTTTTTTTTTTTACTTTTTAATATTTCTTACAATTTTCAGGTTTTTTTTTTCTTTTTACTACACTCTCTGGGATAGTTTGTTATCTCAGAGAGAGAAAGAGAGCAAAACTAATTCCTACATCAATTATTTTTTCCTCCCCCCACACGTTCCCACACACATTTTTTTTTTTTTTTTTTTGACATTTTTCTATAATGGTCTTTCATTACATTCTAGGTAGTTTTAGTTCAAAATTTACCTTCGATTTCATTTATTTTCGGGGGAAGTATGCAATGTTTTCTATTTACAGTATTCTGAATATATCAATTAAGAACGACCACACAGAGAGAGAGAGAGAGAGAGAGAGAGAGAGAGAGAGATTTGGAACTCCGTAAATAGAATACATAGTTCATTAAATCAACAAACATACTAACAGACGTACAAACACACACACACACACACACACACACACACACACACACACACACACACACCTGACGCCATTTTCCCTCCACCTCCCCGAGCACTCTTTCCTCGTTAGCCGGACCGAAGAAGCGACACGGAAACCCAAGTGCAGCTCAGGAAAGTAATGTAGTTATTTTTTTGCTCTCCCTCTCTCTCTCTCTCCTTCCCTTCGTGCTGAGATTCGTGAAGGACTAGAGACGTCCAGAGATAGTATTTAGCTCAGTGTCTCTATCTGTCTTTGTCTCTCGTTGTCTCTCGTTTTTCGTCTGTCGTTTCTCGTTTCTCTCGTCTGTCTGTCTCTGTCTCTCTCGTCTCTCGTTTCTCTTATTTCTCTCTCTCTCTCTCTCTCTCTCTCTCTCTCTGATTATATGTCTTTGTCGGCATTTTCTTTTCCTCTTTCTTCTTCTTTTTATTTTCTTTTTAATTTGACATGAGAAAGATCCAGTCTAAGAATAAATCACTGAGAGAGAGAGACAAAAGGCCTATTTATATAAGTTCGTCTGTCAATTTGTCTTTTTTTTTTTTAATTCTGCTTGTTTATCTCTCCTTCTGTTACTATTACACTACATTATCAAGACTCACTGGAGCAGGATTAATGGAACTTCTCTACCTTTGTTTACCTATCTCTTTTGGCTTTTATTTCTGTCACCTCAGTTCCTTGATTTTATGGCTGTATCTATTCATTTAACAGTTGTATGTGGCTTCAACTTAAACACTCACACAATTGAAATATCGGCATGAAGGTGAAGGGGTGAGAGAAGAGGAGGGAGTGTGTGTAGGAGAGGGGGCAGAGAGAGAGAGAGAGAGAGAGAGAGAGAGAGAGAGAGAGAGAGAGAGAGAGAGAGAGAGAGAGAGAGGGAGATGTGGAGGGGGTAAGTCACAGGTTTATTGTAGGCATAATTATATATTCAGCAGCACTCAGGTTTGCTCTTAGTGCTGATTAACAACATCAACAGCCATTACCATCAATCACTGTCACCATTAGATCCCATTAACCACCATCTTCATCATCACCTATCACTATCTCCATGTTTATCATCTGTCTGCTTACTCTTCGTTCTATTTTTTTTTTTTCCTTCATTCATCTAGTCTTTTTTTCGTTTGTTTGTATATTCATTCACTCACTAAGACACATTATCTTTATACATTATTTTCTTTCTCCTTCGTCTTTTTCGGGTATCGTAGATGAGGAAAACAATGAAGGATGACGTCTGGGAGAAAGGATGGATAAGAAAAGAGGAAGGGTGAAGAAAGATTAGGAAGGGAAAAGGAAGGAAGCAAAAGGGATGGGAAAGAGGAAGGATGAGTGGTGGAGATAGGATGGTAAGAGAAAAGATGAGGGTAGGTTGGGAAAAAAATTAAGGGATGGATATAGAACGAGAAAATATAAGAAGTAGTAAGGGAAGGATGAGAGAAGAAAGTGGATGGAAGAGGAATGATGGGAAGAGAAAAAAAATGTGGTGAAAAAAAGAGGGAAAAGTTAGAGAGAGAGAAAAAAAAGGTGAGTTGTATAGTCGAGGTGAAGCTTCCACTGACGTTCACTTTTTCCCACAATCTTTTACTCTTCAGCAGATCAGAGTACACAAGATTCAGGAAAGATACTAAACAGAGCGAATGTTGGTGCAGGTTCCTCTATCAGTGACCGTGACCGTGCGAGTACCATAGTAATATAAATAGTGCCAGGAAAGCGTTCACTGAATAAACCCGAATAATGAGTTTCCTTTGGCCGACTCATTAAAAAGGTTACAAAAAAAGTGTATAAAGTTTCCGAGCTTGTTTTGCCCTGGCATTTCTTGACGAAAGGGAATTCACAGCAAGTCTACCTTTCGTAAGAGGATTAAAATTCACAGATGCTCGTCATATTTGCTGGTACAGTAGAAAAGCACCATGACGTCACGGACCATGCAGCTCAGGACCTGCTGCAGCAAATTCTCTCTTGACTCGACACAGAAACCAGCAAGACGACGAACTCAAAACTCATTCGTAAACATTTTTTTTTCTTCGTTCATACATCACTGGAATTACAAAATGTGTTTCGTTTGCGGTGGGAAAAAAAAATAGACATAACCGCTATCGTTAACTCTCACCCCCTCAACCTGAAAACACCAAGAACACGTACACATAAATAATTGGTAAATAAGCAGCACAACACAGCTCTAGTCTCGCAAAATCATTCCCCGTTCATATGCTACCAGAAACGTAAAAAGAGTTTTGCTTACGCTGGAAAAGAAAAAAAAAATAAAGGACTGCCATAATCACCCTCATTACTCGATGGCACACCACCGCACAATCGTCTTCCGCATTCTGAAACGCTTCGCTCTCTCGCCA
>NC_059291.1:3939186-3951686 GCF_017591435.1 Portunus trituberculatus
CTCGTGACATTCCTTACCTATTGCGGAGGAGGAGGAGGAGGAGGAGGAGGAGGAGGAGGAGGAGGAGGAGGAGGAGGAGGACGAGGAGGAGGAGGAGGAGGAGGAGGAGGAGGAGGAGGAGGAGGAGGAGGAGGAGGAGGAGGAAGGAGGAGGAGGAGGAGGAGGAGAGGAGAGAGGAGGAGGAGGAGGAGAAGGAGAAGGAGAAGGAGAAGGAGAAGGAGGAGGAGGAGGAGGAAGAGAAGGAGAAGCAGAAGGAAAAGGAGAAGAAGAAAAAAAGAAGAATGAAGAGGAGAAGGGGAAGGAAAAGAAGGAGGAGAAGGAGAAGAAGAAGAATGAGGAGGAGAGGGGAGAAGAAGAACAATACAAATAAAAAACAACTTTTACATATAGATCCTTAACAAGTATCATTATAGTAACAACATTCCTTATACGTGAAGAAAATATATTGTAAAGGTGAGGGGACAGTCAGGAAGGAGAAGAAAAGTAGAAAGAGGAAGAGAAGGGAAAAAAAATGAAGGAGAAAAAAAGAAGGATTGTGACCATGAGGAAAAAGGACCAGAGGGTTTGAACAAAAGTATTCTCGGAAGGAAGACGAACGCAGCAAAAATTTAAATCTACATTCTTACACTCATTTTTAACCCCTTCTGTACTAAGACGCGCTTCCATATCCATTCTAATTAGTATTTGGTGATTTTATACACCTTCAGAAACTTATATGGAGGATTGAAATAGTAAAGATTGTGGCCATAAGTCTTCTGACCTTCATAGACGCTTCTTAATGCAAATAAAATCGTGTGATCACACCCAAAATGAAGGTAAAATATGCGTCTCAGTACTGAAGGGGTTAAACAAATGACCAGCCAGTTCCAGGAAACCCAACAGCCGCCATGCTCTCGTTAGCTCGTGATTTCCTGTTCAAATTCCCTTAAGAACTCTATCACCAAGTCTTTCCTTGAACAAACACAGATTTTGGCTTAATTATCTGCACAAACAAAGGAAATCAAATACGTGGCCGTGTTTAAGTTAGTCGCAGGTCAAACTTTTACTCTTGAGGAAAAAAAAAAAAATTGTTGGTTGGTGAATTGAGTTATGTGATAAATTTATGAAGGAATCTAAGTTAAACCCCTTCAGTACCAGGACACGTTTCCATATTTATTCTGCTTACTATTTGGTGATTTTATACAACTTCAGAAACTCATGTGGGGAGCCAATAATCTGCTGACCTCCATAGACCCTCCCTAATGTAAGTATAATAGTCTAATCATACCCAAAACACATGGTATAAATGCGTCCCAGTACTGAAGGGGTTAAAATGGTGGTGATGGTTGGGTTATATGGATGGTGGTTGTGGTTGTGATGGTGTGGTGATGATGATGATGATGATGATGAATACAAAAATAAGAATAGGCAGTAACGAACTGGGTGAAAAAAATGAGTAAATAAAAGAAGGTATGAGTGAAAAACTGGAAGAATAAAAGGAAGCAATTAATGAACGAACGAGTGCAACAACAAAATTGAAAAGGAAGTGAAAGAGTTTCCTCAGAAAAAATGAAAATTAAACGTTGAAAAAAGTCAATAAAAGAAAAAAAAAAAAGAAAGCTCAGGGAACAACATACAGATTTTATCAACCTTTACATATTTCACACACACACACATACACACACACACACACACACACACACACACACACACACACACACACACACACACACACACACATTTTAACAAACAACAACCTCAAGTGTTTAATTTTCTTTTTCTCGTAGTTCAACTACAATTCTAAGCAGAGAGAGAGAGAGAGAGAGAGAGAGAGAGAGAGAGAGAGAGAGAGAGAGAGAGAGAGAGAGAGAGAGAGAGAGAGAGAGAGAGAGAGAGAGAGAGAGAGAGAGAGAGAGAGAGAGAGAGAGAGAGAGAGAGAGAGAGCCTTGGAGGAGATTATTACATTTACAACACTGAACTAAATATAATGCAAGAGGGTGAAGGGAGGCAGGGCGCGGCAGTCCCTCCCCCTCCTCTGCCTGGCGGGACGGATACAAGCTACTCTTTTAAACTCTTTGTTAATTTTTGGCGTTCTGTACAAAAGTGCATGCTGGTCAAGTGCTGCGTTGTTTTATCATTCATTAGCAGCCATGTTGCAATATTTAGCGTTAAAACGTTAGTCTGTGGTGGACAGTGTGTGTGTGTGTGTGTGTGTGTGTGTGTGTGTGTGTGTGTGTGTGTGTGTGTGTGTGTGTGTGTGTGTGTGTGTGTGTGTGTGTGTGTGTGTGTTTAGTTATTAAGCGTTTCAGTTTTGTTATATGTTTAACAATCTGTGCAGTGACAAATAAATAGTTGTACTGAGGAATAATAATAATAATAATAATAATAATAATAATAATAGCACGAGTGAGGAGCACGTGACCCTGGGTAGGTTGCACTGGAAGTCTCCACAATGCGGCTCACTGGCAAAGTCCTTGGATGAAACGTAAATGAAATGTGTTCGAATCCCACATGGTTCCAAAATTGGCTTAGAGTAGAAATATATCTGAAGTGCAAGATCAGCTGATATTACTACAAAAAGTGCTTATGATTGTTTCTTCTTTAATTTAACCTTATTCTTTCTAGCTATACTATAGAGATATATTCTTATTAATTTACCTTCATATTTGTTTCATTTTGCGCAGCCGGCTGATCGAGCACATGGCAGATGAGTTGAGAATGTTGAATGACGAAACTCACTGAATAAGATGTGATGAAAATCTTAATTCAACGTGATTCGCCTCAAGCATCCCCATTAAACACAATTGCCTCCGTTCTATAAAGCTTTCGAAAAGGCTGCATCGTCTTCTCTTTCATATCTTCACCAACAAAACAATACGGGTATTTTTGTGTTATTCTTAACGAAAGTATATACGTTAAATATACGATCTAACATATTTTGCTCCATTAGCCAATTGTCTTCCTCAGTGAGTGGAGGATACAAAATGAGTGTTTCATTCACTTAATGCGAGTAAATGTGGACGAGGAAATAAAAGACATCTGTCCTAAGAGATTTCTTTTGAATTTAATAAAGTAAATGTCTTATTAGAGACGAAAAATAAAGTTCTTTCTATTTCCATTCCAAAATATCACTGGAAATATAATAAAATCAACAGTAATGAATGAAAGAGACTATCTAATGAGAAATTAATCATCTTCACTTTGATCTCGTTTCCGTCAAGAATAACACACTGAAAAATATTAAACTTGAAACACAGGACAAGTAAAAACAACCTGTGTGCACACATACCTGAAGGAAGGCCGGCGGTGGAGCAGGGCGGCTCAGGGCGGAATAGACGGGAGGCAACAGAACCTGAGCAGAAAAAAGAGACCACCTTTAATTTGATACGACAGAGACCTCGCATGCTCCCATCACCTGCCTTGAGTCCGTGCCGTAAATAGCTTCCCCCTTTCCTCCCTTCCCTTACCCGCCCCAAAACACACATTCAATTACCATCCATTTCTCTCCACACGTCTTAAAATGTCCCTTAAACCATTTTCACGTCTCATTAACCTGTTCAGTACCAGGACTTATTTCTATGTTTATTCTGCTTATTATTTGGTGATTTTATACAGCTTCAGAGACTTACGTGGGTATTAAGACAGTGAAGACTCTGGTCGTTAATCATCTATCTTCCATAAACCCTTCCTAATGTAAATAGAATCGTCTCAGCACACGTAAAACTCAAGGTAAAAATGCGTCTCAGTACTGAAGGGGGTTAATATTAGACAAACATTACGTGCAAGTACTGAGGAGACACGTAAATAGCAGGAAAAGGTTGTGTACAAAAAAAAAAAAAATCTAAGAAAGGTACGAAAAATGAGTGAAAAAAATCAATACTAAACTTCAAAGCAAGAGAAGGAACTAGTTGGATTTCTCTCTCTCTCTCTCTCTCTCTCTCTCTCTCTCTCTCTCTCTGGTCACTAGAAGGTTTCGGTAAAGGAAAGTGAAAAGGAAAAAAAAAACGTAAAAACATATTCAAGACTCACCACCAATAGCCTGACAGGAATTGAAATGAGAGAAAAAAGAGACAGACATCCTGCTTACGTGTATCAGTGTATGTGGCTCGAGTTTCTTGCGAGGAATACAATTTGCATATATAATTTTCTTATCGCAATGAAAATACTCAAGAAATCCCAAACGTGTCTCTCTGGAAGAGAGAGAGAGAGAGAGAGAGAGAGAGAGAGAGAGAGAGAGAGAGAGAGAGAGAGAGAGAGAGAGAGAGAGAGAGAGAGAGAGAGAGAGAGAGAAAGAGAGAGTGATGGCATTGCAAGTCCTATCAAACCTCCTTTTCTGGAGTTTAATAAAAATTCTCTCTCTCTCTCTCTCTCTCTCTCTCTCTCTCTCTCTCTCTCTCTCTCTCTCTCTCTCTCTCTCTCTCTCTGTCACCACCTGAAGTGACTGCACTCATGTAATGAGAGCGGCACGGCGGTGGACTGACCAAGTGTGCAGAAGATCAAGGCGTGAATTGAGAGCTTAGTGGAATCCTGGTTCATTTCATGCCAGCTCCGAGGTTCTCTTATGCCTGGCCTTTGAGAGCGTCCATTACTGAATGCTGCCAGTAACCCAGAGAGAGGACTTATTGCTGCCATGATTAATATTGGCGGTGCTCGTATGTGCTTTACTGATACTACTACTACTACTACTACTACTACTACTACTACTACTACTACTACCACTATTACTGCTACTATTACTACTACTGTTCCTACTGCTGCTGCTGTTGCTACTGATAATATTAACACAGCACCAACTCTAACAGCACCAACATCAGCACCATCAACATCAACTACTTCTATTGTTATTGCTGCTACTACTACTTCATCCATGTCGTTTGATCATTAACAGCATTATTAATCCCTTCAGTACCATGACGTGTTTTCATATTCATTCTGCTTACTAATTAGTGATTTTATACAGCTTTAGAAACTTATGTAGGGATTAAAATAGTGAAGACTCAGGCCATTAATCTTCTGACCTCCATAAACCTTTCCTAATGTCAATAAAATCGTCTAATTATACCCAAAACTCGTGGTAAAAATGCGTTCCAATACTGAAGAGGTTAAGAAAAACATTACTAAAACTAATATTTTTCTCTCCCCATAGTTTCATCCCACATCACGTCAAGAAACACATAACATAACGCGTACTCCAGACATCAAATTAAATGGTAGTCTCTCTCATTTCCACTAAACTTGAAAAACTCGCCAGTAAATCGTTCAATTCAAAAACTACATTAAGTACAATTCCCTTCATTATGTAGCTCCTAATTAGACATCCTTCTGTTCTTCACATTCCCACGCTATTCAGAAGGTCACTACAGAAATCTCAATATCACTAATTAAACCATATAGGTAATTACAACACGTTAGGTATACTATTTCCCTTCGTTATGTAACTCTCAGCTAGACATTCCCTTGTTAACATATTACCACGTCATGTTAATTACCTCCTCTCTCCGTCTCTCCCCATCTTTAAATGAACAGAGCCTCGAGCAGTCATCACGGCAGGGCAGGAGCTGTACCTTGACCGCGGCTCTACCCTTCGTCTCACCTGCCAAGTCCTGGACGCGCCCAGCTCCTCAGACTTCCTGCTGTGGTATCATGAACAGAAGGTAAGGATGGCAATATGTGTTGACTTCCAGGACATTATTCTCAAACATTTCTACATTTCTGCGTGTTTTTCCCTCTCAAGCAGTGGTGGTTCGAGTTTTCAAGAGTGTTTTTATAAGTCTCACAAGTGTTCTGCATCGTCAAGGGGATAAATCAATGTAAACCGGGCCTTTGTTGATGAGCCTGATGAGAACCAGAGGCATTGCAAAATATGAACCGTGATGCAATGGAATGGAAATAGACGAAAAATAGAATAATACTCCGTCTATCATGCCTTATTCTTATTTCTCATTCCTTATTCCCTTATTCATTTCAGTTTCTCTTCCATATATTCGTTTCTTCCTCCCAGGTGGCGAACTATGAGGTGGATAAGGTGGAAGTGAGTGTGCGGGTGGACAATGACACAACCGTCAGCAGCCTCACCTTGCGGGACGCCCAGGTGCACAATTCCGGCCAGTACACCTGCAGCCCTTCCAACGCCAAGCCAGCCTCCATCAGAGTGCACGTGCTGAGCGGTGAGTCACGAGTTGGTGGCTGCTACATTGACTAACTGACTGACTGACTGATCGATTGACTTAAAATTTTCTAGGTATCGGAAAGTGAAAGTAATGTAATACTGTAAGGAAATTATACAGAGAAACGTGAAAAAAAAATACTAGAAACTGTGAATGAAATGGCTGAAATGGTTCTTTGAAAGGCTAGAGACGCACCGATTGACTGGCAGATTGTTAAGAAAGTCTTGGCATCGCAAAGTGAAGGCCATTTAACTGCATGAGAAAATATGTAGCGAATTACGACGTAGATATCCATGATGGCTAAAAAAAATATAAAAACTAGAACGACTGTTTTGAAAGATGAAACCAATAGAAAACGAAACACAAAGGGCAAGTGGAGAGAACATGTTGAAAGTAACAAAAAAAAAAAAAAAAAAACCAGGAATTTGACACCTGTAAATGTGTTAAAGTATATAAGAAATAGATATAGACGTAAAAATTGTTCCAGTCCTGTATCGTGGGGAGGGGATGGTGATGATGATGATGGTGGTGGTGGTGGTGGTGGTGGTGGTGGTGGTGGTGGTGGTGGGGTTAGTGTTGGGAGAGGTGGAGGTGGTAAGGCGTGGATGTGGTGGGTGAATAATATTGGTTTAAAGGCGCACCAGCTACAAGCAACATATAGTGGTGTGTGTGTGTGTGTGTGTGTGTGTGTGTGTGTGTGTGTGTGTGTGTGTGTGTGTGTCCTAACTGAGCACTAACTTGCATTACATCCTCCTTTTAAGTCATTATAATCCAATTGTAGCTCCGCATTTCTGGTCGTGCTTGCTTCACACAAACACACCTACACGAATATCTCTCTCTCTCTCTCTCTCTCTCTCTCTCTCTCTCTCTCTCTGACAACGAGGTAAATTCAATCAGGAAACCGAACGTCGATATAAATATAATCTTTTAAAAATAAAGTGGAGAGTCAGGAATAGAAAAGAAGGAAGGAAGGAGGAGGAGGAGGAGGAGGAGGAGGAGGAGGAGGAGGAGGAGGAGGAGGAGGAGGAGGAGGAGGAGGAGGAGGAGGAGGAGGAGGAGGAGGAAGAAATGTTTGCTGTAGTAGTGGTGATGGTGGTGGTGGTGGAGGTGGTGGAGGTGGCAGAACTTCGTCAGAGACAAGTTGGCATGAATGACTTTACTCCACTGCAATAACTCGTGTGTGTGTGTGTGTGTGTGTGTGTGTGTGTGTGTGTGTGTGTGTGTGTGTGTGTGTGTGTGTGTGTGTGTGTGTGTGTGTGTGTGTGTGTGTGTGTGTGTGTGTGTGTGTGTGTGTGTGTGTATGCATATGGTTAGAAGATATCTGAGTTCAGAGTCTCTTCTACAATATGATATAAATTTATCCTTAACATGACTATTACCATTAGTAGTAGTAACAACAAAAACAAGCTACAACAACAACAACAACAACAACAACAACAACAACAACAACAACAACAACAACAACAACAATAAACGATGAGAAAAATAACAATACCAATAATAATCATAACAATAATACTATAGAAAAAGCGTCAAATCACAGAAAATATATGGAACACACTTGAAAACTAATGTATAAAAGAATCCTATACAAGACACACCTGCTGGAATGGAAGGCAGCAAGTCATTCACAGCCTGCGGTAGACCTTTACAATGGCTGGCATGGCGCTATTATTGAACCGTGTCGGGAGAGTTGTTATCACTACGAAATTTATAATGGTTTTCGATTTGCGAGTAAGAATCAGTGAATGGAGAACGTGAAATGAGGAAGTGAGGGGCAAGGGAAAGAGAGAGGAGTGAGGGGAGTAAAGGGAGTGAGGGAGTAAAGGGAGTGAGGGGAGTAAAGGGAGTGAGGGGAAGGGCATTCAAAGGCTTGAAGTGGTTATGGTGAGAAGTGCCGAAGTTTCTCAGCAAATTAGTGGTGGTGGTGGTGGTGGTGGTGGTGGTGGTGGTGGTGGTGGTGGTGGTGGTGGTGGTGGCGGAGGAGGAAGGGTCAAAACTTGGATATTTCTGGTTTGTACAAGGTTTGTGGTATGATGGTTATGGTTCTTGGCGCCTTCTCCAAAATGGTCTTTTCTGCAGTGACAGTTTGGTGTGTATATGTGTTTGAGTACATATTTGTTTACGTGTACTGCTTTCAGTTGGACAGAATTACGTTATTCTTTACCTCTCCTCTCCCTTCTTTGTATGTAAGATGGACATTAGCTTAAGCCCTAGGATAACAAAAAAAAAATGGGGAAAAAGACCCACTGAGACACCAATCCCCACAAAAAGAATAGGAAAAATCCTTAAAAATTGAAGGATAAGCATCTTTAAATCTCCTTCTTGGAAGAGTTCAAGTCATAGGAAGGAGATAATGCAGAAGCAGGCAGGGAGTTAGTTCCAGTCTATCAGCAAAAGGATGAATGATTGCTAACTCTGTATTTTGCGTTTTGTATCGCTACAATATATTTTTACACGGCTAGATTTGTCAGTGAGCTTCCACTAACAATACTACTGTGTGTGTAATACCGTCTCTCTCTTTCTCCTTCAGGTGAGCACCCAGCAGCCATGCAGACCAACGCAGCTCCGGTTCTCCTGAGCTTCTCCCCTTCCTCCTATCTCAGCTGGAAGAGGATGATGCCCACTATGCTCCTTCCTCTCCTCTCCCTCTGCCTCTCCTTGCAGCACCTCCCGCTTTCCCTCCACAATACCTCGTGATAAGTCCAGCATCATCTTCATTACCTTTTGCTTCAAGATAGACAACTGACTCCATGAATGAGTGACTGAATGAGTGAATGAACCATTAGTTGACTCACTGCTTACCTGACTGATTGACTGACTAACCAAATTATTGATAAACTGACCATTTAATATAATAGACTGACTGACTGACTGACTAATAGACTAACTGAATTGAATTATTAAAAATAAGTGAACACCTAAACGCTTCACAAATACTCCCATTAAATTAATGAAAACACACATTTGGATCAACGAATGGATAGGCAGACAAGCGAACCCAGCGCATCAGACTCATTGGCTTGGAAGAATGACAGAAAAAAAATAAATAATTCACACTAATGCGACAATACACAATACATCATTGTGACAACAAAGCGAACGTGCATTAAACACTGGACAAGGATGACATGACTGGCTGATTGGCTGATTGGCTTCGGCCTCACTCGTAAATTAATACAATCTCCCGTGTCTTTCTGAAAAACAGCGATTACGCACCAGGGAAATTATTACATACTACAACGGGGAAATGAATGATGGACGGGTGCAGCGTTGTTATATATTTTTTTGTTTATATGATGTAAATGCGAGAGGACAGAATAGATAGTGATGAGACAAACAGCCAGAATACGTCCGACGCAAACACTCGAGCTAAATTATTATACATTTAAAGACAGACGTTGGCTACACCGAGGAAAATGAATGACATACCAACACACAAACAAACAGAGATATGTAGCACACAAAAACAGAGAGATCTAGCACACACACACACACACACACACACACACACACACACACACACACACACACACACGAAAGAGACACGCACTGACTATACGAAACAGTTTTTTTTTCATTTTTTCTTTCACAATGATGCCCCAGGAACTTCACCTTCTCTTTTTTCTCTTCTTCTCCTCCTCCTCCTCCTCCTCCTCCTCCTCCTCCTCTTCCTCAGTCACCTCCTCCATTTCATCCTTTCCTTTCTTCTCCAACATTATAATCGTCCCCTCCTCTTCCACTAGTACCTCCCCCCACAGTTCCTCCTCCTCCTCCTCCTCCTCCTCCTCCTCCTCCTCCTCCTCCTCCTCCTCCTCCTCCTCCTCCTCCTCCTCCTCCTCCTCCTCCTCCTCCTCTTCTTCTTTCTCTTCCCACCGGGGCCTCAACCAACCAAGTGCCTCCTATACACCGCTCCCTCCCGAGTGGTCGCTTCTAAGTATCCTTTGTACACACGGAGTCCTTTGTATATGTATATCTGTGCTGGTTGCCAGGTCCCTCCCTTGAATGGCCTAGCGACCCCCTCCCGTCATGTAATTATCTAAGGGACACTAACAGGTGTATATACGTACGTACATACATGGATCTATTTATGTACTGTGTGTGTGTGTGTGTGTGTGTGTGTGTGTGTGTGTGTGTGTGTGTGTGTGTGTGTGTGTGTGTGTGTGTGTACATAAGTGTGTGAGTGGTCTTATTTTCAGCGGGAAAGCAGATGGTTGGCCAAGAAGACTATTACTACTACTGCTACTACTACTGCTACTACTACTACTACTACTACTACTACTACTACTACTACTACTACTACTACCACTGCTACTATAACTACAACTACTACTACTATTTCTACCATTATAAATACTACTTTTACTACTACTACAACAACTACTACTACTACTACTACTACTACTACTACTACTACTACTACTACTACTACTACTACTACTACTATTATTACTACTACTACTACTACTACTACTACTACTACTACTACTACTACTACCACTTCTGTTAATAATAATAATGATAATGATAATAATAATAATAATAATAATAATAATAATAATAATAATAATAATAATAATAATAATAGAAGAAGAAGAAGAAGAAGAAGAAGAAGAAGAAGAAGAAGAAGTGGAAGGAGAAGATAACGAAGAAGAAGAAGAGAAAGAAGAAAATGAAAAGAAGAAGAAGAAGAAGAAGAAGAAGAAGAAGAAGAAGAAGAAGAAGAAGAAGAAGAAGAAGAAGAAGAAGAAGAAGAAGAAGAAGAAGAAGAAGAAGAAGAAACGAAAAGAAGAAAAAAAGAAAAAAGAAGAAAAGAAAAAGAAAGAAAAATGATAAAGATGATGCTGACAATGAAAAAAAACAAAAAGAAGAACCAACATCAAACCCCCAATACCTTTCACCATTAATATGATACTAAAGAAAACCTCGTAATAACATGACAACACTTATCTCCATCTCTCTCTCTCTCTCTCTCTCTCTCTCTCTCTACATCTCTGGGTGTGTGTGTGTGTGTGTGTGTGTGTGTGTGTGTGTGTGTGTGTGTGTGTGTGTGTGTGTGTGTGTGTGTGTGTGTGTGTGTGTGTGTGTGTGTGTGTGTGTGTGTGTGTGTGTGTGTGTGTTTGTCAGAGCGTGCTTCATTAACTCTCCTCACCGCTTCTCTGTAGCTCGCTGTCGCCCTCAGTGTTCCGTTAATAAAAGTGAGGAAAAGGCTTCACCACGTCTGTCATTTTTCCTTCCCAGCGTATGCATTGTATGTCTGTCCCAAGGCTGGTTGTGCTTCGGTTTACCTGTATTTACTTCTACACCTGCCTGGATACTAAATCACACACACACACACATCCACACTCAAGCATACACACACACACACACACACGCCCGGTAGCTCAGAGGTTAGAGCGCTGGCTTCACAAGCCAGAGGACCGGGGTTCGATTCCCCGGCCGGGTGGAGGTATTTGGGTGTGTCTCCTTTCACGTGTAGCCCCTGTTCACCTAGCAGTGAGTAGGTACGGGATGTAAATCGAGGAGTTGTGACCTTGTTGTCCCGGTGTGTGGTGTGTGCCTGGTCTCAGGCCTATCCGAAGATCGGAAATAATGAGCTCTGAGCTCGTTCCGTAGGGTAACGTCTGGCTGTCTCGTCAGAGACTGCAGCAGATCAAACAGTGAAACACACACACACACACACACAAACACACTGAGCTTTTCTTTCTTTTTATTTATTACTGTTGAAATACGTGATATAACTGAGTTTGCAGGCAATTATCGTAATTAAAAGGTCTCTCTCTCTCTCTCTCTCTCTCTCTCTCTCTCTCTCTCTCTCTCTCTCTCTCTCTCTCTCTTTCTCTCTTTCAAGACCACACCAGTATAGCGAACAACAAGAACAACAAGCATTCCATCTGTCTTTCTTTCCTGTCTCACTTATCCTCTTCTTATTCCTTCCTGCTCATTTCCTTTCTTCCTCCTCCTCCATCTCTTCATACTGCTACTACTCCTTTTCCCATTTCCTTTCTCACCGCTTGGCCAATCGCAGCCCCGGGAAGGAGTGGCGCGGAGTGCTTGGTGAGCTCCTGTGACACTGTGATCAATTGACTTGCTTTTTCTTGGAAGTGAGCGTGTGGCGGGAAGGGAATGCTGGGATGGAAACGCGAGGAGCTAGTAGGGGTGGTGGAGGTGGGTGTGAAAATATGTGGAGGTGATGAAGGCGCATATGCAGCGTGGAAGATCTATGAGAATGCGTGATGTGGCGTGATGTGGAGGTGAAAGGGTAATTTTAGGAGAGGAAAGACGTGGGAATGTATTATTGTGTGGGATGGGAAGATAAAGCGAAGAGAAAGAAGGTTAGAAGGCGGTACATGA
>NC_059291.1:3956686-4029186 GCF_017591435.1 Portunus trituberculatus
TTTCCACGTTCTCTTGTGTTCAGTGCGCCGCCTCTCCTCTCCTCTCCTCCTCTTCCTGTCCTCCTCCATAAATTGCGCAAATATAAAGTGTACTAAACGCCTGCACAAACTTATATATTTCATGGGACGGACAGACAGCTCTTCGATACTGTGAAATATCGCGCTACCCTCTCCTTAAAACACGCTATTTTGAGGTGAATTTTGTGCCTACCGTCAGAGGGAAGTGTTGAGTGTTAGAGATGGATTAGGGCAGAGAAGGAAAGGCGGAAAGTAAGGTTAAGGAGTGTATAAGAAGTAGGAGTGTATGGGGAGAGTGGTCTTGGGAGAGGAAAGAGGAGAAAAATGGTGTATGGAATGGATAGCATGGTGATGGGGAGGAAGAAAGCTGGGGGAGTAGGTGTTGTTGAGTTTGGGGAGAGAATTAAGGGGAGTTATTGGAGAAGTATATGGGGAGATTGTAATAGTGAGAAAAACACTTGAATTCATAAAAATGGAGTAAAAACTGGTAAAGGGAAGAGTAAATGGGGATGAGGGGAGAGAAAGGGAGGATGTAGAAATAAATGGATGCCTGTGAAAAAGTGAAAAGATAGAAGAGGAAGAGAAAGGAGAGGAAGATGTTGCAGGAGGGAGAAATGAAAGAGGAAGGGAATGGTGTAACAAGAGGGGAGAGAATCACGTTGGGGAAACAGAAGAGAGTAAAAGTCGCGTTCGCCTTTTCCTCTTTATATCACTTGATTCCCTGTACTATTTCAGAGTTGATATAAAAAAAAAAAAAACAGATAGGTAACTCATCTTCTTCCCTTCCTTCCCTCCTCTCCTTTTCTATCTCCCTCTTCGTCCCTTCTCTCCTATCTTTTCTTCTCTTCTTTGTTTGCTCTCTTCTTGATCCTCTCCTACCATTATTCTTCTCTCACACTCTTTCATTTGTTCTTCATTCTCTTTCGTCTCTTCTTCTCTTCTTGATCCTCTCTCTCTCTCTCTCTCTCTCTCTCTCTCTCTCTCTCTCTCTCTCTCTCTCTCTCTCTCTCTCTCTCTCTCTCTCTCTCTCTCTCTCTCTCTTCTCACTTGTCTCTTATTTCTTTCCCTTTCCTATTCTCTTCCCTACACTTTTATCATTCTTTTCTCCTATTCACCTTTCGTTATTTCTTTTTCTTTTGCTTCTCCTTCTCTCTTTCAGCTAAGAATGATAACTTTCTTTGCCATTTTTCTTTTATTGTCTTCTTTCTTTCCTTATCTTCTCATTTTCTTTTTATCTGTCTTCTCTTTCCATTATCTTCCATTTGCTGGTGTTATAATTTCTTGTTCTCCCTCATTACCTTTTGCACAATTCAGTGACTCTCTCTCTCTCTCTCTCTCTCTCTCTCTCTCTCTCTGTTCGCTCGCTCGCTCGCTCTCATCTTTCCCTTCTTTTTTTCCTCTTACATTCCTCTTTCCTGTCATTAACTCTGATATCACAAACTTTTTGCGCACTCTCTCTCTCTCTCTCTCTCTCTCTCTCTCTCTCTCTCTCTCTCTCTCTCTCTCTCTCTCTCTCTCTCTCTCTCTCCCTCCACCACCACCAACGCACCTCCTTCCTTACCCTACTTCCCTTATGTCCCTTGCTTTATTTTTACCCATTACTTCCATCTCCCCACGTCTACCTTCTATCCATAACACCCACTCCCTACCACTCTCTTTCTCCCTTCCATCTCTCCACCACATTCCCCTTCCTTTCCCTCCATCACAGCCACTTCCTTTCCTTACCCTCATCACACATAAGGCCATTCATTCCCTGACCTTTTCTCTCCTTCCCATCTCTACCTCTTTCTGTATGTTATGTTCCTGGTACTACTACTACTACTACTACTACTACTACTACTGCCACTGCTACTGTTACTATTGCTGCTGCTACTGCTTAACATCAAGTCCCACCTCTTTTATCCTCTTGAGATGCGACCTGAGAGAAAAGTCAACATTCTGAACTGGTTTAAGAGTATGAGTAAGTGTGTATCAGTAAGAGGAAGAGGAGGAGGATATGGAGAAGTCTTGGAAAATGAGAGAAGATGAGGATTTGAACTGAAATGGATGGAAAGAAGAAGGGAAGGATAGGAAAGAAGAAAACGAGGAAGAGTGGGAGTAATATGCATTGAAAGAATGTTGATGAGCCGAAAGAGAATTTAGAAAGACAAAAGAGGAAAATGCGTAAGGGAGAGAGAGAGAGAGAGAGAGAGAGAGAGAGAGAGAGAGAGAGAGAGAGAGAGAGAGAGAGAGAGAGAGAGAGAGAGAGAGAGAGAGAGAGAGAGAGAGAGAGAGAGAGAGAGAGAGAGAGAGAGAGAGAGAGAATGAGGCGGAGAGATGAAGTAACAAGAGTAGCAAACAACGAAAAAGAGGAAGAAGAAGAAGAAAAAGACGAGGAAGAGGAGAAGGAGGAGGAGGAAGAGGAGAGGGGCGTGGGAACAGTAGGATGTAATATAATGTCCTACGTTCACGATGTGGTCTTCCCCTTATCCTCTACACCCATTCGTTTTTATTAAGGGTTATTTACGGTGCTGAGTATTTCGTCTTATTGTGGTACTAGTGGTGGTGGTGGTGGTGGTGGTGGTGGTGGTGGTGGTGGTGGTGGTGGTGGTGTTGATGGTTGTGGTAATGGGAGGGGGTCTCATATTAGTAGTGCTAGAGGCGTTGTGGTAGTAATAAGTGGCGAGGGAGCTGTAATGGTGATGGTGGTGGTGATGTGGTGGTGGTGGTGGTGGTGCTGGTTGAGGAAAGTACTGTTGTTATTGTTGTTTGTTGTTGATGGTGGTGGTGTTGGTGGTGGAAAAATTACAGTAATGGTGTTGTGTATTGGTGGTGGTGGTGGTGATGAGAAAAAAAAGTGTGGTTGTGGTGGTGGTGGTAGAAGATAACAGTATTGGTAGCTGTGGTGTTAATGGTAGTTGTAGTTGTAGTAGTAGTGGTGGTGGTGGTGGTGGTGGTGGTTGTAGAGGGTAACAGTATTGGCAGCTGTGGTGGTAATGGTAGTTGTAGTTGTAGTAGTAGTGGTGGTGGTGGTGGTGGTGGTAGAGGGTAAAAGAATTGGTAGCTGTGGTAGTAACGGTAGTGGTGGTGGTGGTGGTGGTGGTGGTGGTGGTGGTGGTAAAGGGTAATAGTGTTGGTAGCTGTGGTAGTGGTGGTGGTGGTGGTGTGTGGTGGTTGTGGTGGTGTCGGCACGTCAGTGTGTGGAATAGGGGCTGCAGTTTCATACATTAATGTCTAAGAGCGAGAGGCGGCGATGGCGGAGGCAGGCAGGATATTAATGGTGCCGATAATGTGACATGACCTGAGAGAGAGAGAGAGAGAGAGAGAGAGAGAGAGAGAGAGAGAGAGAGAGAGAGAGAGAGAGAGAGAGAGAGAGAGAGAGAGAGAGAGAGAGAGAGAGAGAGAGAGAGAGAGAGAGAGAGAGAGAGAGAGAGAGAGAGAGAGAGAGAGCCGCCCGCATCTATATCCATTAGCATTATTACATCATTATCACCACCAAACTTATCAACTACTATTGATCATCACTCTCACCACCACCTCA
The DNA here is from genome assembly GCF_017591435.1 of Portunus trituberculatus. Lineage (NCBI taxonomy): Eukaryota > Metazoa > Arthropoda > Malacostraca > Decapoda > Portunidae > Portunus > Portunus trituberculatus. The sequence goes on from NC_059291.1 coordinate 3,960,225, forward strand.
CCACCACCACCACCACCACCACCACCACCACTAACCCTGCGATCCTCACCTACTCATTACCTACACATGATTCCCTAAAATAACCTCCCCACCTTCCAAATTAATCTTCCCGGCAGGTATATCCACATTGATTATCTTTGCACCTTCACTTGCCCACATCTATATTTTCCTTTCTCTTCCTCTTATTGTGTGTTATCTTATTGTCATCTATCTTACATCCTTCCCTCCGCGTTCTCTTTCTTTATTTATGGTGCTATTCTTCTTTCAGTGTTTCTTTCTTCTTCCCTGTCTCTATCTTACTTCTTGTTATCTTCTATCTTTCCATACTATTACCACCACTACTACCACTACTACCACTACTACTACCATTACTCTTCCTCTTACTAGAACTAAACCTCTCCCTTTCATCCTGCTATCCTCTGTCTTTCTATGCTACTCTTTGCCTTTCATCCTTGCCTCCTATCCTTCCTAATAGTACTTGTTTTCTCTCCTCGTATTCTCTTTCCATACCATCTACAGTTCTCCCATATGCTTGAAAGATATTATTCCATTACTCTTACATTCTATGAGTCCCTATAGCCTCTCTTTTCTTTCTCTCATCCTTTCTCCACCATCCGCATTCCTCACACTTTCCTCTCACTAAAGCACACTCTCTTTCCCCTTTTCCCCTTTTCCCCAGTCTACGTCTCCCTGTTGTTGAATTAATATACGATGGAAATGAAGAGGTAAGGGATGCAGGAGCCCACCTGTCCCCTCCCTTACGTGGCTTGTAAATTACCGAGTGCGTGGGGGAGGAGTGCAAGTAATGGCCGGCCGAGACGAAACAAATGCGAGAAGTAGACGAATAAAATAAATAACGCTGTGTTGTAGTAATTAGTAAATTTGAGAGCGGCTGCGCGTGATTGCTGTGGTGCGCTAATTTCAACATCCGGCCCCGTCATTAGTGGCGTGTATGTGTGTGAGGTTGTTAACATTAATTGTCAATACTCTAAAACGAGATCATTAAACGCCATAAAATCCTCATAATGGTACACTTTCAGGGAGGTATTTTTTTTTCTTTTTTTTTAAAGGGCGGGGGGAGGAAAGAGTGTGGGGAATGGGCATAGGGAGGAGGTAAGAACGGCGCCCCAACATGTCCCGGTTCAGTCACGTGATGTTTCGGTCGGATAACTTTCTATTACGCGAGTGATTTCACGGCATTAATTTTTATCAGTGAGCTGTTATTGCCAGGCGGGTTTTGATCACTGTGTTCACGGCCGCCATTACTTCATGTGCCGCCGCTTCCCGTCTATGAACGAGACTAATCTTTCCGCCGGTGTTCATTAAAGGTACACGAGGCGCCCAGCGTGTACAGGTGCGTTGGGGCTTCTGAAGGTGAGGTGTGTGGGTCTCGTCTTCATGACATGGTGTTCCTAAGTATTCTTTGTCTTCTGATTTTCTTTCATCATGTGATTACCTACCACTCTCTCTCTCTCTCTCTCTCTCTCTCTCTCTCTCTCTCTCTTGAACATGCTGCCTCATACTTAGTACTCGTATTTTACTGAAACTTTCCTTCCTGCTGAATCCACTTTTGTCTTCTTCACGACCTTAAAGCATGACGGAGGGAGGGCCTGCCAGAACCAACACAAACACGGGGCCACGGAACTAAGGCCTTGTTGCTCGTAAATATAACATTCTTTGCTGCTTTGTCTACTTTTCTGTTCTTAACTTCCTGCAGAGGCGATGCTGGGATGAAGCTGGGCTCGATTTGGGGGTGGGGGTGGATTCAGGGAAGGGCGTCGATCTGAGAGGGATGGTGAGGGTGCTGGTGAAGGGATGGTGGTGAGAAATGGTAGTCAATGGTGGTACGATGGATGGTGAGGAGGATGGCGACAGGAGAAGCGATCGGAACAGACAAAGACAAAGAGACAAACAAATTTCAGGCGCGAGGAGCGAGGAGCATCCAATCCTTCGGTAGGAGAGCAATACCATAAATATGAAGAATGACAGGCACACTCGTCTTGACCCTCATCCTGCTAGCCGCGCACCTCACAAGGAAGGGCGTGTTTGCTTTGCTTCCAGATAATCCCGTGTTCTGAATTGCTTTGGTCTCTCACTACGACTACTTTCAAAGACCACAGAGATAATTAGTAGAGTTCTCAAGAGTGGAGAGTGTGTGTGTGTGTGTGTGTTTTCCTGTTAGACGTGTAGGTAAATATATCTACAGAACTATTAAAACTCCATATAAATCCACGTGACCATTTTTATCCTATTAAAAGTGCAGAAATCTGGTAAGTCTCTCCCAGGAACTATAAAACTCCATATAAATACGTGTGACCATTTTTTTTTCTGTTAAAAGTGTAGGAATCTGGTAAATTTCTTTCTAGAACCACAAAAATAACTCTAAAAATCCATGTGACCATTTTTTTCTCGGTTAAAAGTGAAGGAATCTGGTAAATCTCTCCCAGGAACAAAAAAAAAAAAACTCCATAAAAATATGTGACCATTTTTTTTCCTATTAGAAGTGCAAAAATCTGGTAAATCTCGCCCTAGAACCACAAAAACTGTCAAAAAATTCCGTGTGACCAGCTAAAGCCTCTTAAATATTCTGCAGGTGCGGCACAGAGGTATGTCAGAATATGACCCTTGATTTCTACATGATAACTGTCGCATCGTGATATTGTGATGTTATGGAGACGTACTAACCTTTTGACTGTCATTTGGCACATATTAGCTTAATTAATTATCACTCTGAAACATCTTTATTTGTTCTACAGCCACAACAACAACAGCAACAACACACACACACACACACACACACACACACGAAATGGACATACAGACAGCTATAACACACAACCGCCCACACCTGATACGAATTTATCCAAGAGTAGAGGATAAAATCACTCTTTTTAGATCCCATTAACGACTGTAGGCTACGTAATGGCCGCAAATGTGTGTGTGTGTGTGTGTGTGTGTGTGTGTGTGTGTGTGTGTGTGTGTGTGTGTGTGTGTGTGTGTGTGTGTGTGTGTGTGTGTGTGAGAGAGAGAGAGAGAGAGAGAGAGAGAGAGAGAGAGAGAGAGAGAGAGAGAGAGTATATACTGTAATGCTTTCCTCATTAGCTCACCTGACTCAGCTTGTTTACTCATATTCAATAAAACGTTTCGAGTGATGTAATGATGTGGTGTCAATTTTTTTTTTTTACACACCTAATCAATACCATTTCTATTTACCTGTACCCTCTAGAGTCTAGATATCACGGTCTATATCACGCCATCCCAATCTGCATCGTTCCTTTAAATTGACGTAATCATTCCTCACTTTAATTATTACACTCCCAAATTATTTCTCCTCTTAATCAGCAGCAGTACTATGTGTATGCCTACTTTTCTACCCAATTCTCCTAAATCTTTCTATATCTTGGAAAAACACTGAATCATTCTCCCGCTCTCTGTTATTCTACATATTTTTTGCATATTCAACTGTTTCTCAATACTAAAGAACAATTTATCGTATCTTTATAAACGTGAGGACGCGAGAAAGGCTATATATTGCAATTTAGAGGCATTATAATGTTTAGGAGCAGCTGTGGAATGAGAATTATGACTAGAGATTGAGGAAATATGTGCCAAACAGCAGTGAAGGATTTACGTGCTGTGAGTGGTATGGAAAAATGGCAGTGGAAGGGTTAAATATCTCCCTTTCATCTCCTTCAGGGAAAAGAGAATGTATGAGAACCACGTTTGTACTTAATTCACGATCCAGAGTATATACAGTCACTCTCAAAGGTCTTTAACGTACTCTGCCTTTTCACTGCTTTAGTATTTGTCCTATATATAATGTTGCCTGATCTTTTAATGTGTAATATATATTTTTTTTCTTTTATCCGCTATCTAGTCCGATCTGTTAAGGTTAATGTTATATTCCTCTTTCTCTCTCTCTCTCTCTCTCTCTTTAAGCATTCTTTCTCTCATACTTTTTTTCTTTAGTTTATTTTCCTCAATCTCGATCTGATCTGCAGGAAACCTTATAAAACGTGATAAATGATGGATTTACAAGGAAATCCCAAAAAGTAAGACTTAGGCAAAGCACCAAATTCCAAGTAATGTTTTTCCTTGTAGATATTGTGCTTGTCAATTCTTGTCAATATATATATATATATATATATATATATATATATATATATATATATATATATATATATATATATATATATGATAGGACTACTTTTGTTTGTTGGTAAAACCCTGTCAACAGGCTGTTCGCTGCAATGTAAGGTATAATAAATAAAAAAAAAAAGTGTAACTTAGAATTATATCCATTCACCAAATTACCGAAAATTACCGAACCATCATAATTTTTTGGAAAGCTGCAAAATTGAATTACCTGACCTATATAACAGTTTCCGATAAACGGTTGTATCGTTGTTCCCACCCATCCCGCCACACACATGAAAAAGAAAGAAGCAGGAAACAACACGTCCTGCATTAGTAGGTAAGGGAAACTTTTCACAATTTCTATTTATAAAAACTTCCGTAAAAGAAAAAAAAAAACTTGAATGACCAATAAATAAAAAAAAGTCAATTCGGAACAAAAAAGCATATTCTTCACAGCTACTCACACAAAAGGGACATAAGATAAAAAGAATGCTTTCATTTCCCCTGAACAAAAAAAAACTAAACAAAAAATCTAGCTCCCAAAAATAACTGAAACAAGAGCATTCCCTTCACATTTCCTCCTACAAAACGGAGAAAAACGCCATTTACAAAAACAGCATTTATTTCATAGTGCGGTGGAGAGTGTCCGTGATAGCTGAGGGTGTGGAAAGCCCTTCTCGTGCTCTCAAGTTCATCTTAAGAAGCTCTCGCAAAAGATGGTGGCAGGCAGGCAGAAGACGTCCTGAGAGGCCTGACGGCAAGGAGCAACAGTGACCCACTATGTGTGTGTGTGTGTGTGTGTGTGTGTGTGTGTGTGTGTGTGTGTGTGTGTGTGTGTGTGTGTGTGTGACGGCCTGGCTGTTGGTGACTGAATGCATTCTTGGCCTTTATTGCTCTGCCAAGAAAGGAAGGTTTGTTCAACTTTGCTTTGCTTAGGGAGAGCCCCTCCTCCTCTTCCTCCATGTATGAAACACTGAGGTGCCCAAGTGGTGTTTTTTTTTTTTCCCTCATGTTTGAGTGTTTTGCTGTATTCGTAATACTCTGTGGTTTCCTCAGGAGTGTTCATCATAGTACAGAGATTTCTACGCGTGTTTTCTAGTGATGCGAGCTCTTTTGGTGTGTGTGTGTGTTGGTAGCCAGTAATCATAAACGCTTCCAGGTTTCTTTCTAAGGTTACGAAGATGATCATTTTGATTTCTCCGCTACTTTCTTTACTGACTATGTAGGAACCTTGTTAAACTATCATCCCAGTCACCAAAACAACCTTGAAAACCCTAATAACTTCCCTCTACAGCTCATAAAGGTTACTCGCGATAAGACGCCAAAATGCAGAACAAGAAAGGTCGAGGCAAAGGTGATGACTGAGATGGTAACAGTAGTTGGGGTGGTGGCAGTGGTGGCGGCAATTGTAGCAGTAGTGGTAACAACAACACTCATCTTGCTATATACACACACCTAACACTAAAACTCATTACAACTTTGACACGTGTTGAGGCAGACGCTCTCCACGGCCCTCAGCTGTCTTAACACATTAATTAGGACACTTCCAGTCCGCACAGATGGCCGGGTGATCCAAAATTAAGTCTGAGTAGGAGGAGCTGCAGCAACGAGACGGTTCATTCCATTTTGCTGCAGCTTATGTGATCAAAGCGGCCTGGGTATTGGACGCCACTAGGAGGTGAGGCAGACTGAGATCAACTAAGGCATGCTCTTATTTTTACCTCTCTGCTGAACACCATGACCTATGAATGAGTGTGTGTGTGTGTGTGTGTGTGTGTGTGTGTGTGTGTGTGTGTGTGTGTGTGTGTGTGTGTGTGTGTGTGTGTGTGTGTGTGTGTGTGTGTGTGTGTGTGTGTGTGTTATCAGCAAGCCTGGAAAAGATGGCAGTTTTCATCCTTGGTCAGTTTGTGTTATGTATAAATGTGTCAGCAAGCATTTTTATTGTTAAGTCTGACGTAAACGGATAGCTGGCTGGAAAAGATCCTTTTTGGCCAGTTTGCCTCACGTATACTGTTATGCATTCTTATTGTCAGTGTAAAAAGCAGAAGACTTTCGCCGCTGCTCAGTGTACGGGTCGCGGAGCGCCACTCGTTATTTTGAGCTCATAATGTGGATGAATTAGTGTGATTTTTCTGGAGTCCTTCACATCATTATACGATAAATTTGCATTTTTTTGAGGAATTTGCCACTATTTTTCCCTCTAAACTTCAAAAGTCTAATAATTAATGATGAAATATGTAATGTTGTTTCTGCAGATATAATTTCTCCAAATATATAAAGCCTTTAAAATGCACAATAACGGTAACACAATTAACAAATTCATTTTCATATTTTTTTTCTTTCATATAATTCCAATGAAAAAAGTTCAACGACAATAGAATTATTTTCAACATTTCTTCCAAAGAATTATTATGTGCTGTCCATTAATTCTGCATCAAAGTAATTTATTTTCATTTTACCTTCTTTTTTTATCTTCAGTGGCATGCCACCTGGCGAGGAGCAGCACTGTCAGTAAACAAAATTTCAACTTGTAATCTTATTTCTTTCTTTCCATTGAAGCTGTTAGAGTCCAGAACAACGCAACCTTTCCTAGCTTTCATTCCCTCCAGCTCACTCGCCGACCACCTGACTGGGCGCATCATGACCTGCCTGTAAACAAAATTCCCACTCGTACCTTTGTCTCTTAGCGTCCTTTCGGGAGCGTTCGAGACCAGTGTTGCATTCAGGAGCCAGTTTCGGAACCTTCTCAGGCGCGTCTCCTTTCAGCCATTGAGAGAGGGCGAGGGAGAAAGAGAAAGGACAGACTGGACGCTCGCTCCCAGCCTTGACATTTCGACGTCCCTGAGTGTGGCACGACGTCTCCTTCCCTTCGCTTCCCATCCACTTTTAAGCACATTCTGAGGTTACCCAAGGGTGCAAAATGAATCATTTCACCTCATTAAGCTCTATAATCTCCTTCTCATTGACTCTGTTTCTATTCTTCTCCTGCCAGCTTTTCCTTTTCCTTTTCCACGTCTCTTACTCCTTCCTCAACTGGCGCTAACTTTCCTGGCCTCGTGAAACTCGCTAAATTTGATCGGATTGTGAAAAAAAGGGAAACAAGTATCGTGGTATTTTTTTGGTGTGTAACTCTGAGGCTAAGAGGAAGCGAGGAAAGGAGGATGAGAAATGGTAGGTGAAAGAGACAATAAAGGAGGAAATATAAGAGAATGTGAGATATGCAAAGCGGTGAAATAGAAAATGTAATAAGGTAGGAAACAAACAGGAAATCTGAATTTCCATTTGTTTCATTCTTTTTTCAATTCTCTTTTTTTTTATCCATTTTCCTCCCCCGTTATTCTTCATTTCCTTTTTTCCCTTTCTCTATTTCCTCTATTCAATGCACCCTCCTCCCCCCCTTCCAACCAGTCCACTTCCCATCTCTCCTCTTTCTCGTCCATTACCTCCATTCGCTGCACCTCCTCCATCAACTACCTACACCTGGACACATCTTGGATCTCCCCTCCTTTCTCTTATTTATTTGATCTCCATCCCGTTCATCCCATTATGTTCTTTATGCAAACAACGTAAAAATATACAGCATCGCATAACATATCTCTACGTTTTGAATGAATCAGTGGTTTTTTCGTATCTCTGGTGAGGAGGAGAGGAGGAAGAGGAGGAGGAGGAGGAATAAAGAGAAAGACGGGGAGGATCAGAATAAGGAAAGAATAGACAAAAGAAGATTAGAAGCAGGGGGAGCGGAGTACAGAGGAAAGAATGAGTGAAAGAAGATGAGGAATAAATACTAAAACCCGAAAAAGGGAATCAAGGAAACGAACGAACAAAGAAAGAAAACTGATGAAATAAAAAAAAAAAAAAAAGATGAAATTATATAAGTCTTAAAATAACGTACAGTGAATCTTTTTTTTTTTACTTCCTCGTCTTCTTATTCTTCAGTAAGGGACGTGCTGCCTGGAAAGTGTAGGTGCGGCAGTGGAAGCAAGGCGGAAAATCTTTACTGCCGCGAGTCAAAGCGTTTGGCGGGAGGTGTTAATAAAGAGGGAAGCGAGTGAGCGAGGCTGCCGGGAATTCTGTGGCTCTCCGGGAAATGGGAATTCACACCTGGACGGTTACTGACGCCATCTACCTCCAAGATGCGCTTTCATGTTCAAACTTTATAATCGCATGGATGTCTTTTTCAATCCTACTATTTGCATGGGAAGGCTGCGAGGCTCACACATGTCTCCTTAACACCTAAAGGCCCTTCTCTGGATAGCTTAAAGGTCTGAAGTACCGTGAAGGGAGAAGGACAAACAAACATAATTTCATAATTGCTTAAATACGTTTCTGATCTCACTGTTTGCACAAGGAGGTTCAAACACGTCTTTTCAAGCTTCTCGATTGCTCAATGCGTCTGAAGTACCGTGAAGGATGCGGGCCTTAATTTCATAATCACAATTTCTTAATCTCACTGTTTGCTAGGACATAACCAATGGCTGAGAGGTTCAAACACGCGTCTTGAATACCTTAAGCCCTCGACAAAAGCATAAACGAAGTGGAAACGACAACAAAAGGGAACTAACAACCTGAATTTAAACAAACAACAATTTTCATAACTAAATTGACACCTTTTCAATCCCAATGTTTGCAAGGGCAGGCTGCGAGACTCAAACACGTCTCTTTAACACCTTAGACCTCTACAAACAGGGAACAACAACGAAATACGACCAACAACCTTAATTTCATAATCGCATAGACATTTTTTTAATCCCACTGTTTGCACGGGAAACTTGCGAAACTCAGTCACGTGTCCAGAATAGCGAGGTTAGCGTCTGTAAAGGTCCATCAGCAAAGACGGACGCACAAAGTTAAGCCGCTCCAAGGCCTCAAGTGGCACCCAAGGGAGACTTTCTGCTACTAAGGAAGCGATTACCTCCCCCCAGATGGATCAGTAAAAATACCAGGCCCATATGTCTTTGCCTAGGGAAGGTGGGGGGAGTTAGGGAATGGGGACTAGGTTGATACAAGTAAAACGACCATTTCCTAGTACTGAGCGTCTTTCCACTGATGTTAATTAAGATGCTCCCAGAATGTCAGTAGATGCCTTGACGTTCTGTAGTCTACTATGATGCTGCCTCGATCTGGACACTAATGAGGTGTTTGGCAGCTTTCAAGACATTTGTCCCAGACTTTTGGCTACCTCTATGACTCTTTTAGGGAATTGGCAATCAAGTGAGCCTTTTTTCTTGTATCTTTTTATTGCCATTAATCTGCTTCTCCTCTTACGTAAAAATGATATGATATGACATGTTCTTGGCTACATGTTTCATCAGCTGGTAGGGTTCAATATGATGTCATTATATTGGAAGATAGGAAAAATAGATAAGTATACTTTTATTTATTAATGTTGAAAGATGAAAACGCAGTGGGCTATTGACGACAAGAGCAGGACGAAGGTAGGCAGAGATGTACTTATTCCACTCAACTTGCGGACACTTAGAGACAAATAAGCCACAAAGAGAGAGAGAGAGAGAGAGAGAGAGAGAGAGAGAGAGAGAGAGAGAGAGAGAGAGAGAGAGAGAGAGAGAGAGAGAGAGACAGACAGACAGACAGACAGAGATTCAACACAAACAAAAAACGAAAAAAAATCACACAAAATACATAACGAAACCTGACACACATGGAAGGACGAAAACAAAAGAAGAAAAAAATACAAGCAAAAAAACAAACAAACAAACGTTAAAAACAAACGTGGTGGAATTGCACTACTGGTATCTAACAGTAAAATCAACCCCCTCCTCTCTCTCTCTCTCTCTCTCTCTCTCTCTCTCTCTCTCTCTCTCTCTCTCTCTCTCTCTCTCTCTCTCTCTCTCTCTCTCTCTCTCATTATTAAGGGGTTTCTAATAACATGATTGGTAATTATCTACTGATGACAGATCTATGAAAGGAAGAGGAGGAGGAAGAGGAGGAGGAGGAGGAGGTGGAGGAGGAGAAGGAGGAGGATGAGGAGGATGAGGAGGAGGAGGTGGAGGAGGAGAAGGAGGAAGATGAGGAGGAGGAGGAGGAGGCAACGAAACCCAGGAAACGACGGTCACTTTAAAGCTGGTTTCTCCCTCTGGAGGCAGTGACGAGGGCGGTGAAGGTAGTGGTGGTGGTGGTGGTGGTGGTGGTGGTGCTTGTGGTGGTATTGGTGGTGGTGATAGCGGTTAACAAAAATGTACCTAATGTGCTGTGTGTGTGTGTGTGTGTGTGTGTGTGTGTGTGTGTGTGTGTAAAAAAAGCATCCTCGCAAATCACCTTTATAAACACACACACACACACACACACACACACACACACACACACACACACACACACACACACACACACACACACACACACACACACACACACACACGCCCGGTAGCTCAGTGGTTAGAGCGCTGGCTTCACAAGCCAGAGGACCGGGGTTCGATTCCCCGGCCGGGTGGAGATATTTGGGTGTGTCTCCTTTCACGTGTAGCCCCTGTTCACCTAGCAGTGAGTAGGTACGGGATGTAAATCGAGGAGTTGTGACCTTGTTGTCCCGGTGTGTGGTGTGTGCCTGGTCTCAGGCCTATCCGAAGATCGAAAATAATGAGCTCTGAGCTCGTTCCGTAGGGTAACGTCTGGCTGTCTCGTCAGAGACTGCACCAGATCAAACAGTGAAACACACCGCGTAGTGTAGTGGTTAGCACGCTCGACTCACAATCGAGAGGCCCGGGAAAGCGGCGAGGCAAAAGGGCAAGCCTCTTAATGTGTGGACCCTGTTCACCTAGCAGTAAATAGGTACGGGATGTAACTCGAGGGGTTGTGTCCTCGCTTTCCCGGTGTGTGGAGTGTGTTGTGGTCTCAGTCCTACCCGAAGATCAGTCTATGAGATCTGAACTCGCTCCGTAATGGGGAAGACTGGCTGGGTGACCAGCAGGCGAACGAGGTGAATTACACACACACACACACACACACACACACACACACACACACACACACACACACACACACACACACACACACACACAAGCAAACGAGACAACACGTTTACTATATCTAGGTTAACAGTCACCACTACCACCATTACGAGAGAGAGAGAGAGAGAGAGAGAGAGAGAGAGAGAGAGAGAGAGAGAGAGAGAGAGATAACTTTCAGACAAAATGAAATCTAGATATTTTGCGCAATCAATTCAACTCTCCCTCCCTCTCTCTCTCTCTCTCTCTCTCTCTCTCTCTCTCTCTCTCTCTCTCTCTCTCTGACTTGGATAGATTTCTTGGCAAACTCAATAATATACTTTGCTTCGCTTTTAATGAGGGTGAAGAGTAAGATCTGTGTCATATTCTGCCTTTTTATACATTTTTTTCCCATTTTGCTTCAGTTCAGTCATTCCTTCAGTAAAAAAGCAAGTTACACAGACTATTGTTATGCAAGTCTTTAATATCTTCCAATACTCCAAGTCTGAACTGTTTTGTGTGTGTGTAAGAAATGGAGTGAGAGGAGAAAGAGAGGGACTATGAGTGTAAAGAGAGGGAGGGAGAGGGATGGAGAGGTGAAGGGAAGGAAGAAAGGAAGGAGGAAACAACTGAACAATATAGTAAAGGAAGAAATGAAGGAAGGAGTGATAAAAATAGGGAATAGTTAGATATTTTCGTGCATTAATAGAAAGACATCTGTTCTCGTCATCCCTTGCCAGGCTTCATTCTTGTCTGCTTCCTCTTTGCTTCCTCTTTCACGAAACCTCCTCATATCCTTTCTCTCTCTCTCTCCTCCCTCTCTCTCTCTCTCTCTCTCTCTCTCTCTCTCTCTCTCTCTCTCTCTCTCTCTCTTTGAAGTCGTCTTTCCTCTTTATTCCCCTCAAATGTCTTATCACTTTTAACTGCACCTCTTCATATTCCCGCTTCATAACCACGTGTGCCTGTTTCTTTCCTTCCTAGTACTTCCTTTCCTTTCCCCATCTCATTTTTCACCTCATATTCCTGTCTTACACCCTCTCCCACCGTTCTTTCCTCCCTTGCCTGTCTTTCATGCCTCTCGGATTCTCACTCTCCCACCCTCTCTCCCTCTCTTCCTCTCTCCCTTCCTTCATCTCTCCCTTGCTTCCCTTCTTCCTTCGGACTTCAAAACTCGAGGTCTATTCCCAGCCTCTGCAACCCCGTTAACACCACCACCCGCCGGCAACATGACCTCGTTACTTCGAACATTATGATCCTCGACCTCACCACCTCCTCCTCCTCCTCATCTTCCTCTTCCTGCTGCTGCCTTCCTTCCTTCCTTCCTTCCTTTCTTCCGTTTAGTTCCTGTGCCGCCTCAAAGTCCCTGGCGAAAAGTCGTGGCTATGTTAAGCTTTAAAGTCCCAAGGAATGCAAAATTATTCCCAGTCTCTTCCTCTTCCCTAACTATAGCTGTGCTTGTAAGCTTGGATCCCTTATTACCTCCTCCCTTCCTGTTTGTTGTGCGGTAGGGATAATGATGCGGGTTTTTCACTCTCACAGTTATTTTGTTGTGGCAGGTTGCAGCAAGAGTAACAAGGGAAGTGGTACAGTGGAACCATGCGTGCTTTGAGGCTCCAAGGGGTCTCCAAGCGCACGGGTTCGAGTCCTGTCCACGGTCCGAGTGTATAGGTTGGGCTTCCTCACTCGGGGCAACGGTTTCCTAGCGGGTGAGCTGTTAGATAGGAGGTACCACCAAAAAAGTATACCCTTTAGCCCATACGTTCCCGTGAAAAGCCCACTTGGTTTGAATAAAAGAAAAAAAAAAAGGTAAAAAAAAAAAAAGTGGAACAGCACAGTACTCAACTTCAATTCTTGGGACTGATTGGATCCTTAGGCGTTTCAGCGTCTTACCTCGAACCTCTTCTCTAAGTCTGTAGTGGAATGGAATGGGAGGAATTTTCTTCAGGTCTTTTTCTTTAATTTATATGACTCTTATGAAGATTTAACAAAGATTCCACAGCAAAATAATCAAAATAATCTGTCTCCTTTTCGAAATGGTCATACTGAGAGAGAGAGAGAGAGAGAGAGAGAGAGAGAGAGAGAGAGAGAGAGAGAGAGAGAGAGAGAGAGAGAGAGCATTTCAGTAAGCGAGGTTTAGACTGGAGATAAAGTCAACTCGAGAGAAAGAGAGAGAGAGAGAGAGAGAGAGAGAGAGAGAGAGAGAGAGAGAGAGAGAGAGAGAGAGAGAGAGAGCCAGAGGGACCTTGGTATTCCTTTCTTCTCCTTCGCTTTAAGCTGAGTTTGCCCCGGAATGGAAACAGACCCGACCCGCACTGGCTTTAATTACCGAACCCAAGCCAAACCTCAGGAGGGGAAATAAAAACCTTACTACGGGTCTCGTGTCCTATGCTCACTTCACCTTTGCTCGTTTTCTCCGCCTTACGTGCATTTTGTGTTTGCCTGAGGGTGTCAGAGGGGAGGCTCCTGTTTGCCTTCCCCTCACACCACTTGCTTACGGCTGAATGAATCTCCTTTCTGAAACGACCCGCTCCCTTCGGCATTACACCTTCTTTGTTGCATGGGAATGGAAAGGAAAGGATATGGGGAAGGGAGATACGGGGCCAAGAAAGGAAGGAAGGAAGTAAGGAAAGAGGGAGGGATGGTAGATAAAAGGATAGAGATGAAACAAAGTATAGAAGAAGGAAAAGAAGGATGTGAGGAATGAATGAATGAATGAGTAAAAGAAGGAAGGATGGAAGGAAGGAAGAAATGAAAGAGGGAGGGAGGGAAGGTAGATAAAAGGCTAGAGATGAAATGAAGGATAGAAGGAGAAAAGGAAAGAAGCAAGAAATGAATGAATGAATGAATAAATAAATGAAGAATGGAAGGAAAGAAGGAAGAAAGGAAGGAGGGAGGGACTGAAGGTAGATAAAAGGATAGAAATTAAACGAAGGATAGAAGGAGGAAAGGAAGGATGCGAGGAATGAATAAATGAATGAATGAAAGAAGGAAGGAAGGAAGGAAGGAAGGAAGGAAGGAAGAAAGGAGGAGGGGAGATAGATAAAAGGATAGAGATGAAACGAAGGATAGAAGGAGGAAAGGAAGGATGCGAGGAATGAATAAATGAATAAATGAAAGAGGGATGGAAGGAAGTAAGCAAGGAATGAATGAATGAAGGAAGGAAGGAAGGAAGGGCACAGTTCAATAATGTTTGGTTCCGGTTTGTGTCCAGTTTGGTTCATGAATGTTAGAAAAGTCATGGCCACTGGGATGTACGCACATGTCACGGTCAGTCATGTATAACTGAATACACACACACCCACACACACACACACACACACACACACACACACACACACACACACACACACACACACACACACACACACACACACACACACATTAATATATTTTCATATTCTACATTAATTTTGCATTACGGGTCTTTCGAATGCAAATATTTCTCTCTCTCTCTCTCTCTCTCTCTCTCTCTCTCTCTCTTTGATATAACAATCTATCTTTCCTATTTTTTGACAGAATGACATAATTATTCTAGATCGGTCAGTCAAAATGCATCCACTATTTGTATGTTTCAATTTCTCTGTTATTTATTTATTTATTTTCACTCAAACTCGGCATCGTAACAGCCTATATTCAGCAAATTATAGTTTTTGGTTTTATTATTGTTACTATTATAATTATCGTTATTATTATTATTATTATTATTATTATTATTATTATTATTATTATTATCATTATTATTATTATTAATATTATTATTGTTGTTGTTGTTATTATGATTATTATGATTATTATTATTATTATTATTATTATTTTTTATAATTATTATCATTATTGTTATTATTATTATTGTTATTGTTATCATTATTCTTGTTTTTGTTGTTATTACTATTATTACTATCACTATTTCATTACTATTATCATTATTATTATTATTATTATTATTATTATTATTATTATTATTATTATTATTATTATTATTGTTATTATTATTATTATTATTATTATTATTATTATTATTATTATTATTATTATCATTATTATTACTATTATTATTATTATTATTATTATTATTATTATTATTATTATTATTATTATTGTTATCATTATTCTTATTATTATCATTATCATTGCTATCACTATAATCACTAGCGTTATCATCATTATCATCATTATTATTATCATTATCATCATCATCATCATCATCATCTTTGTTATCTCTATCTATGACTTCTACCACTAGCCCACTACCATCACGGCATAACTTGAAGATATCCAGCAGTTACGTGATAAACAAACAGCCAACACCAACAACACATCACATAATTTCCCTTCCTAGAAACGAAAGAAGGAATGATTATACATATTCCATCTGCTACTCCTTCCTCACAGTGTAAACCATCAGCCTTCAATTCAAAACCTTACACATTATTACAAATGGGATTGAACACAACAATTCCCACACACATACCTCAGCTGACCTCGATCCTCATACACATATAAAATACCCTCAATTTAAGCTCAGCGAGGATATTCATTTTTGATGCTCTCATTCGAAGCGCTGGAGGAGTTGTAGCCATGGAAGAGGAAGAGAGGGACTTTGCTGGACTGTTCCTGTGCTAGACAAGTGGTAAGGAGAAAGAAAGGTGATCCGATGAATGGGGCTTTGATCACAGACGGAAAGAAGAGAGAGAGAGAGAGAGAGAGAGAGAGAGAGAGAGAGAGAGAGAGAGTTGTACAGCAGAACCATGCGTGCTTTAGGGTTCGAAGTGGGCTCCAAGCGCACGGGTTCGAATCCTGTCCACGGTCCGAGTGTAGGTTGGGCTTCCTCACTCGGGGCAACGGTTTCCTAGCGGGTGGGCTTTGAGATAGGAGGTACCCCAAAAAGTATCTCCTTTAGCCCATAAATTCCCGTGGAAGGCCCACATGGTATAAATAAAAAAAAAAAAAAAGACGGATATATGCGAATGATAACAATTAATGGCCAGGAGTTAAAAAAAAAGAAGAAAAAGAAAAAGGAAAGTGATCTGTAAAGTTGTGTGAAGTTGATAATAGTAGAAATATATGTATGTGTAGAGACCTTCAAGACTGTCACCATCTTCCTGTCCCATTGAGGAATTGAGAAAGCGTTAAAATCAAGAACCTGGAACTCTTAGGCGCCTGTTCGTGACACATTTGTATTATATTTTGAGAGATTCTAGAAAATGCTCGTGAGTCCTGACATGTGTAAAGGATGGAGGACTGTGGAGGAATATATATATATATATATATATATATATATATATATATATATATATATATATATATATATATATATATATATATATATATATATATATATATATATATATATATATATATATATATATATATATATATATAGAGAGAGAGAGAGAGAGAGAGAGAGAGAGAGAGAGAGAGAGAGAGAGAGAGAGAGAGAGAGAGAGAGAGAGAGAGAGAGAGAGAGAGAGAGAGAGAGAGAGAGAGAGAGAGAGAGAGAGAGAGAGAGAGAGAGAGAGAGAGAGAGAGAGAGAGAGAGAGAGAGAGAGAGAGAGAGAGAGAGAGAGAGAGAGAGAGAGAGAGAGAGAGAAATAACATATAGACCTAAGACTATGTTAAGTGAGATAGAAGAACAGATTGATGGAAACAACAGTACAGCTGGAGATGAGTTTTACGGTGAAGATGGAAATGGAAGGACAGGATGGGTAAGAAGACACACACACACACACACACACACACACACACACACACACACACACACACACACACACACACACACACACACTGTAAAAAAAAAAAAAAAAGGCAAATTATCAGACATCTAACATAAGAAGTCCCTGTCACTGACCCCACAGACACACACACACACACACACACACACACACACACATACATGACACAGTACCGTCCCCTAACCCTAGCCACACTCCGCATTCCTTGCATTCCCCGTGACACCACCTCGGCACCTGGCACAATCTGGCACCACCTGGGAAACCCCCGGGGGAGGAGCGGCGGGCCCGTTATGGAGACAGATGCCGCCATTACCGCCAGGATAACCCAAGACCGGCAAAATAGCGACCCAACTTGGCTGTGTGTAATTACCGTTCTCCACCGCACGCCACTCCACACGGGAAGCGGCGAGGGGGCGAGGAGAGGTAAGGGAAGGAAGGGAGGGAAAGAAACGAGGTATACAGATGGGAAATTAGTATGAGGGAACGGACAGGTATAGCGAAAATTTGGTCACACTGATAAAGATGAGAGAGAGGAAAAAGAGGCAAAAACGGTATGTGTAAAATTGAATACGTTGAGAAAGTTCAGAAGGGCAGGGAAAGAGATGATGGATGGGGAATTAGTGTGAGGGAACGGACAGGTATAGGGAAAATCTGGTCACACTAATAAAGATGAGAGGGAAGGAAGGGAGGCAAAGACGATATAGGAAAAGTTGACTACGTTGATAAAAATGAGAGGAAGGGTAAGGAAGGGAGCGAGGTATATGGAGAGGTATAGGGGAAATTGAGCATATTGATAAAAGCTGCAAGGAAATGGAGGAGAGGAAAGAAGTGATGTATAAGGATGAGAAGTGCAAATTGAGGAATACTTAGAGGAAAGAATGAAAAAGTGAAAAAAAAAACGAGAGATAGGTTTGGGGAAGTACTTAGAGGAAGGAATGAATGAAGAAATTAATGAAGGAATGAAAAGTGAAAGAAAACGAGAGATAGGTTTGGGAAAGTAGTATGAAGGAGCGGACAGGTGAACTTAAACAAGCAGATATTAAAAAAAAAAAAAAAATGGAAAGCTACTATAAACGGAAAGAGAAAAGGAAATAATAAGAGATGGAAAGTGAGATACGAAAGAAGCATAAAAGAGATAAGTAAAGATACAATTACCGATTGATAAAAAAAAAAAAAGATGAGGGAGGGAATGACTAAAGAAATTAGATGATAAAAACAGAAAACAAGTATGAAGGCATGGAAGAGAAAATAATTATGCCAGGTAGGGATGAGAAAATAGTGTGGAGGAACAGACAAACAGACAGATAAAAGTGAAGCTTAGCACAATGATGGATAAATAAGAAAGGAGAGATGAAAATGCTGGAAATAAACGATAGGATAAAAATGGTAGTAATGTAAAGAAAAAACAAGAAAAGAAGCGAGAAAATAGTAACTGGAAACAACTGTGATAAAAGACAGGTAAAGTTGAACACGATGATAATGCTAAGAAAGGAAGAGTAAAGATTTAGGAAGATTAGAATAAAGAAAAAGAAACGTATCTCTGTGTCTCTGTGTGTAGGATGTGGGAGCTAAAAATTGCAAAAGTGAAGGAGAAAGAAGTCATTTTAATAACACGGAAAATTGAGGAGAAGAAAGAAGAAAGTGAGAGTCGAGAAAGGAGGTGCAGGAGAGGATAAAGATTAGCATGAGGAAGGCGAAAGGAAGGAGGAGGAGGAAAAGGAAGAATAGACATGAAGGATTATGAGGTTAGGAAAGCTATTTGCAGTGAAAGTTTGGATGGCTATTTCTGAAAGGATAAAAAGGAGGGAAGGATGAGAAGGAAAGTGAGAATGGAGAAATAATATGGAAGATGAATAAAGTTAAGAAAGATATTGGTGTTGATAAAGAAGGAAAGGAAGATAAGGAAAAAAACATTATGGAAGATGCAATTAGGGGGTGTTTGTGGAGATGAGAATTGTTGTAAGAGGGAAGAAAAGGAGGGTACGAAGGAGAAACTAACATGGAGAATGGAAAAGTTTTGGAAGGTGTTGTGGTGATCATTGTTACAAGGAAAGAAAGGAAAGATTGAAGAAAGAAACAATATCGAGGATGCTTAAGTTAGAAATAATGTTTTTTTTTCTTTTTATGCAAGAGGGACGCTTACCAAGGGCAACAAATATAAAGAAAAAAAAAGCCCACTTAAACTGTAAGATCCCTAAAAGATAAAAGAGGGGTTAGCCAGAAAAAACAGGGCCAAATGTCTTGAAACCTCATTCTTAAAGGAAGTCAAGTCGTAGAAAGACGGAAATACAGACGCAGGTAGAGAGTTCTAGAGTTTATCAAAGAAAGGTATGAATGATTGAGAATACTGATTAACTCTTGCGTTAGGGAGTTGGATAGTACAGGGGTGAGAAGAAGAAGAAAGCCTGTCGCTGCAGTTAAGGGAAAGGATGAAAGGATCCTCAGAAGCTGTAATAACAAGGTAGCGTGTGAGGATGGGAAGCAGGAGAGGCCGTGGAGAGCCAGATAGCAGAAGGGAAACAGGAAGCGTAGCGGTCACACCTTTTACCTATGCACGAGAGAGGAAAACTAATAAAAAAATATTCAGGAAAAAGAGCAGTTCAGCTAACATATTTTTCCCATAAAGGAAACAATAGCAAATAAACACAAATATAAGTAAAGAAGTGAAGAGATACATTGAAATTTCTCCTTTAAAACTAGTAAATACCTAACTGGCGGTGCACGTGACATGAGCAACTAACGTGAACGAACAAACGAACTGGAAGCCAAAATATTTAAATGAAAAGACAACATTTTTGCCTTTCCCCGCTGCAATTTTCAAATGTATAAAAAGAGGTAAAAACGCAAATTAATTTTCTGGTAAAATGTCACGATAATAACATTTCGAGGTCACGGCATTACATGCAAATTTACTTTTCCACTGGAGTTTACAAAAAAATAAATGTATATATTGTTCCCTCTTCTAGTAAAAAGTGCACAATGTAGTTATTTATACTTGCTGTGTAACTTCGCAGAGACTTGTCACAACCAGTGATGGGTCTCTCTCTCTCTCTCTCTCTCTCTCTCTCTCTCTCTCTCTCTCTCTCTCTCTCTCTCTCTCTCTCTCTCTCTCTCGAATTTTCATAGTTTTTGTCGTCATTCCTTCATCTCTTCTCTCTCTCTCTCTCTCTCTCTCTCTCTCTCTCTCTCTCTCTCTCTCTCTCTCTCTCTCTCTCTCTCTCTCTCTCTCTCTCTCTCTCTCTCTCTCAAACTCCCAAGAGTGCCATTAGAAGCAGGCACTTTGCTCACTTGCTTTCTCTGCTTCTGTCTTGCCTTCCACGCAATGCCCTAACTTGTGGGTCAGTGTTGTGTGCGTGCCAGTGTGAGTGTGCGTGCATGTGTGTAGCGCTGACCTGTTCTCTCACCACAACAAGGATAATTTCACCACACTGGCCAAGCTGACGTAACTTGAGCTGAGATAGGGAAAGAAGGTGTATCATTTTGAGTTTCTGGGGTTAGCGGGATGTCTTGTTAGTGTGGAGTAGAGTAGTGAAGAAGGTGAAGTGTGCGTATTGCATGAGTTATCCTTGCGTCAGTGGACATCCTGGAGCCGTGAGAGGAGAGGCAAAGGTTGAGAGTGTTGCTGGCAGGTTACGTCTTGTGGAATAATAAGGTGAGACAAAGGGAGGAGCTAAAATGGACATGGAGATGGGGAGGAGGAGAGAGAGAGAAGAGGAGAAAAAGAAGGAAAAAAGAAGGAAAAAAGAACAAAAAAGAGAAGGGAAAGAAGATGAAAAAAGGAGGAGAAAGAAGGAAGAAGAAAAGGATGGAGTATAAGAAGAAGAAGAAGAAGAGAAGAAAAAGAAAAAAGAAAGAGAAAAGAAGAAAGAAGAAGAAAAGAAGAAGAAGAAGAAGAAGAAGAAGAAGAAGAAGAAGAAGAAGAAGAAGAAGAAGAAGAAGAAGAAGAAGAAGAAGAAGAAGAAGAAGAAGAAGAAGAAGAAGAAGAAGAAGAAGAAAAAGAAGAAGAAGAAGAAGAAGAAGAAGAAGAAGAAGAAGAAGAAGAAGAAGAAGAAGAAGAAGAAGAAGAAGGGAAGGTGGGTACCAGCTGTGTGTTATTACAGAGTTTAATGGGCTTTCTCGAGTCCTTAATCGGTCTTCCTCTCTCTCTCTCTCTCTCTCTCTCTCTCTCTCTCTCTCTCTCTCTCTCTCTCTCTGCAACGTCTTCCTTCATTCACTTTACCACCACCACCACCTTCTCCTCCCTACTCCTCCTCCTCCTCCTCCTCCTCCTCCTCCTCCTCCTCCTCCTCCTCCTCAGCCACCTACGCTCCTGCCTTCCAGCTGTTACACTCACACCTAAGGAAGTCAGTGTGGGAAGAGAAGACAAATTGAGACCAGTGAGCATGCCAACATAAAACCTCCAGAAATGCAATGAAGGGGGAGAAGAGAAGAAAGAGGAGGAGGAAGAGAAGAAAGAGGAGGAGGAAGAGGAGGAGGAGGAGGAGGAAATGGATGGAAGAATACTATGAGGAACTGGTGAATGAAGGATAAGGAAAAAGAGCAGGTAGAAATTAAAGGAGGAAGAGAAAAATGGAGAAAGATAGAGCAGAAATGAGGGAAAAAAAAAAAAGTTACGAAGGTTGTAGAGAGAGAGAGAGAGAGAGAGAGAGAGAGAGAGAGAGAGAGAGAGAGAGAGAGAGAGAGAGAGAGAGAGAGAGAGAGAGAGAGGCAAAATAGGAGAATTCATCTTTTATTTTCTCTCTACAGTTTCATAAAAATATGGAATAATAACAGATAAACTGCAGCCTGTCTCTTTGTCGTGAGAATAATGAACGCACACGCAAACACACAAACTTTACTTCATAACAACGGCAAGGTTAAACAAAATAAGAGAGGAAAGAAAAGGAAATAAATAACGAGAGTTAACGAAAACTTCAAACTATGCCACAAGTTGCGAAAAGAAGAACAAAAAACAAGAAAAAGAAAAAGAAAACACACTAAAGACTCTCAAGGTAAAATTATGAGAGGGGGGAAAACTATTAACATATTGTACTGAATAAAAGGAAGTAATAAAGAATGATGAAAATGTTCAACCCCACAAAGACACGAAAGAGAAAAATACGAGGGAAGGGAAAAATTATCATTATGAAGAACGAAGAACAAGTAGAACAAGTAAAACAAACAGAATTAGTGAAACAAGCAACAAAAGTTATAAATCAGAAGGAGGAGGAGGAGGAGGAGGAGGAGGAAGAAGACATAGAAAAAGTTTAAGAAGCAAAATCACTGTTTTTTACTGATATATAGACAATGAAACATGGCGCTATAACTATAACACACATCAACAATAGGAGGATGGAGAAGGGTAAAATGCAACGACTGATATACTGAGAAGTGACGGATGGGAGGCATAAACAGGATGATGAGAGGACATGGTGAGTTGAGAGAGGGACGAGAATGAGATAGGTGAATGTGAGGGCTGAAAGGATGATAGGTGTGAAGGGTGAGGCGCGAGGGACAGGTATGTGATGGTAACAGATGTGTGGAAATGACAGGTGTTAGAAGAGACAGGTGAAGGGGAAGGTGTGAAATGTGACGGTAAGAAATGACAGGTTTGGGTGGCAAGTGTTAGAGGGGGACAAGTGAGGGTAGGTGTGACGATGACATGTGTGGAAATGACAGGTTTGGGATGACAGGTGTTAGAAGAGACAGGTGAAGGAGAGGATGTGAAGTGTGACGCTTAGACGTGACACGTTTGGATGGCAGGTGTGAAGAATGACACATGTGAAGAAATGGTAGGTGTGGGTGACACATGTGAGAGGGACAGGTGTGTGCAAGTGAAGGCTTTGCGTATAAAATTTACGGTAGGATATTTATTTTTTTTAATCCTCTTTTTTTTTTCCTCTTTCTTTTTTCTCTCCTTTGTTTCTCTCTTTTCAATATCAGTCATTTTTCTTCACAATTTTTAAAACAGTTCATACATTTTTTTTTTTTTTTATGCCCTTTTGTATCGTGTCCACTGTTCTCTCTCTCTCTCTCTCTCTCTCTCTCTCTCTCTCTCTCTCTCTCTCTCTCTCTCTCTCTCTCTCTCTCTAAGCCATCATTAAGAAACTTTTCAAACAGCCCAGGGTGACCGCAATGAAACCACAATACCAGCCACGATGTGAGAGAGAGAGAGAGAGAGAGAGAGAGAGAGAAAAATGGTACCCTGATTCCATTGTATTCGCGGTACGTTTGCAAACTGATATTACTGTGTACTAGAATCCATAGCGTACAATGTCAATAGGGAAATTAGTTACGGAAATCGAGCAGTCCATAAATCGTCGCTTTCATCTCAGTAAACTTGTGTATCTGTGGCTTTTTTCGTTCTACCAGCATAGAGGAAAGGTTGTGGTAGATTTATAGAAGAGAAATAATTAAATGAAAAGAATAAAGTTAATAAGCTTATGTATTTGTGATTTAATTTTTGTTCTGCCTGCATAATGGAAAGGTTGTGGTAGATATATAGAAAAAATAATAATTAAATAAAAAAATTAAAGTTACACACCGTTTCTTTTCATATTTTGTTAATTTGTTTAAATATTTTGTTGGGTTTTTTTCAATTTTGTTGATTTATTTAGTCATTTATCTGTTCTATTTTCTTTTTTTCTTTTACGTTTTTTTTTTTTCTTGGTGAGGAAATTGTGGTGGAAACAAATGATGGCATGCTAAACGGGCTTTTTTTTTTTTTTCATTAATTTTTTTTTCTTCCTCGTGACCGGCCTTCATGGTAGGTTGTAAAAAAATAAAATAAGAAGCGAAAAAGAAAAGCCGGCAAAATATTTAAGAAAGTAGTTTACTGGTCATACATACTTACATACACACATACATAAATACTCGCTTTGTAAATTAACGTGTGAAAAAAAGGACTAAGTAGGGTTAGTATATGTAATTTTACATGGATGGCGAGATCAAATAAAAAAAAAAGTTTCCATTCGTAATTTGGAACAGACAAATAAATAACAAAGATAAGAGGAGAAACTTGGAAGAAAGATGATAAAGATTGCAGTAATGATAATGACGAAGATGACAGTAGTGGTGATAGCAGAGTTTCAGCAGCAACATTACATCCCTCAGCAGTAGCAGCAGTAGCAGCATGAGTAGCGGGAGGTGTGCCTAACCACGTAATGTTCCCACTGATAACAACACTCCGCCCCGCGTGGCCAGGCGGCGGCTTGTTAGGCAACAGCGGCTGCGATCGACACCCCTTCCAGTCTCATCAATTTACGCCTCTTTCAACCTCATCAAAATTTCTTTCCCGCCAATTCTTTCCTCTTATCTTGCAGTGCACCCGTCACCAACATGCGCCGCAAGGAAACGACAGTGGACCGAATGAAGGAGGATGCAGAGAAGAGAAGGAAGATGAGGAAAATAACCACCCAAGCGGTTACAGACTCATCAGAAATTTTCACTTGCTCTCAACAAATATCGCTCTGACCATCGCTCTACCTTTATCTACTTATTTCCAGCTGATACAACCAGCTCAAGCAGCGCTAAGCCAGTTCCTTCACGTGGTGTGCATTCATTGAGTAATACTGAGGCTAATACTGCAATATTCATAGCTAAAATAATGGTTTCAGCAATTAACTAATTGTCTCGAGAGACGCAGCAGTGGCAGAAATGGAAGCTGAAATTATAATAAAAAGTTCAAACTGATGATTATAGAGACAAACCAGTATCAAATTCTTGACCTGAGTATATCTCAAATAAGTATGTTGTAATGATATTAATGATAGTATTAATGATTATGATGTAGTTGGTGATGATGATGATGATGATGATGATGATGATGATGGTGATAAACCACTGCATCAAACAATAAATACTATTATCATCACCAGCAACATCACCACCACCCCCACCACCACCACCACCACTACCACCAATCATAACATCAAAATTATCACTACAACCACCACAACCATCACCACCAACACCTCTACCACCAAGCAACCAACAACAAACACCACCACCACCACTACCACCACCACCATCAAGCAACCAACAACAAACAACAACAACCATCACTATCCCCACCACCACCATCACAACAACAACAACAACAACAACAACATCAGGGTACACCGCGCCTCTTACTCTCCAAAACAAACCTTCCAGCGAACGGAAGGGATTCACCCACTATAATATTAATACTGCCCCAAGTGACTTCTGCCAGCCGTAAGTCAGTGGTCCTGGGGTCGCGTCACTGTTCCCTGGCGTCCTGTCGGTATCTCTATGCTGAAGTAAGAACATAAGGAAAACAACGAACGCGGCAAAGAAATGTGTCTGTCTCCGTAAGAAATGTATCTACTTATTCGAAAATGTGTTTAATTTAGACGATTTTTATTTACATTAGGAAGTGTCTATGGAGGTGAGAAAATTAATAACCAAATTGTTCACTGTTTTAATCCCCACACAAGTTTCTGATGCTGTATAAAATCACCACTTAGTCAGCAGATTGAATATCAAAACGTGTTCCATTACTGAAGGGGTCAAAGCTCCTCAATATAAGGCACTCGTTTCTACTCTATTGTCTATGTAATTTCTGAGGTAGTGCTGTTAACCCCTTCAGTACTGGGACACATTCTTATGAGATTTGTGTAGAATTAGTTCATTTTATTAACATTAGGAAGAATCTATGAAGGTCAGAAGATTAATGGCCACAGTCTTCACTATTTTGATTCCCATATGAGTTTCAAAACCTGTATAAAATCAGTGTATAGTAAGCAGAATGACTATGAAAAAGCGTCCTAGTACTGAAGGGGTTAACCTCATTTGGTGTAAAAAATCTTAATCTGATCAGGACAACTTAACTTAAAATGAACTAGACGTAAACAGCAAATCCCAAATTAACCTAATAACATCACGTACTAGTAAACTAAACTAACTTAAATAAAACTGAACAGACTCAGCGTTAAAAATAACCCAACAAACAAATCTCGTCTATACTAAAATTAACTAAACCCACTTTATTTACTCAAGACGAAGCAAGATATCAATTTATTTTCGGGTTCAAGGAAAACTAAAATAAACATCAAGTAAGTAAAGATCGAAAAACAATAAAAAAATAAAATAAATAAATAAATAGATAAAAAAAAATGTGATTCAGTGATGTTTTTTTTTTTTTTGTGTGTGTTTTTTTTATCCCTCCTTATCATTTCATCTTGACTCTGTGACTTTCTTCAGGTTTTTGCATATTGGATTCCCTTTGCACTCCAGCACTTCTCTCCCTCCCTTTCTTTCTATCTCTCTCTTTCTCTCAATTTCTCTCTCGGTACTTGTTTTCTCTTCGGCTTATCCTTCTTGTTATTCTCTCCTTCGTTCCATCTTATCCTGCAATATTTTCCACATGAAATTCTCGCTCCTCCTCCTCCTCCTCCTCTTCCTCCTCCTCCTCCTCCTCTTCGTTTCCCCTCTTCCTTCCGCTCTGGCAATCACTATATATCATCCAACTCATAGCGTGTGGTGAGGGAGAGACAGAGAGAGGGAGAGAGGAAAGGAGGAGAAAGAAGAGGAGAAGGAGGAAGAGAAGGAGAAGGAGGAGAAAGAGGAGGAGGATAGGTGGGAAAAAAGATGTAGAAGGACGCAAAAGTGTAGAGAAAAATCGCTTCGCTAAGGAAAGAAAGAAGAGAAGGAGGAGAGAGTAGACAGGGTGAAGTGAGAGGAGAAAGGGTGAGGAGGGGACAAAGGAAGGGGAAGAAGTAAGAACGAAAATGTAAAACAAAACACAGAGAGAGAGAGAGAGAGAGAGAGAGAGAGAGAGAGAGAGAGAGAGAGAGAGAGAGAGAGAGAGAGAGAGAGAGAGAGAGAGAGAGAGAGAGAGAGAGAGAGAGAGAGAGAGAGAGAGAGAGAGAGAGAGAGACGAAAAGGTGGATATGAGAGTCTGACAATTCCACACCAAAGAAATGAAACAAATCTACACACATACAAACAGACAAACACACTCACCGGTGAAACAAACAGAAAGACAAAACAAAAAACAAACACACACAAAAACAAAGAAAAAAAACATTCCCAACAAAAATAAGTAAAAAACTAAACTTTTGACGAAGAAAACGTAAAGAGAGAGAGAGAGAGAGAGAGAGAGAGAGAGAGAGAGAGAGAGAGAGAGAGAGAGAGAGAGAAAGAGGTGTCAGACAACAGAGAATAAAGTGAGTAAGAGGTAAGGAGAGAAGTGAGAGGGAATGTGACGGGTGGGAAGAAAAGATTGTGCGAACGTGTATCATACGCTGGAAAGAGAGAGAGAGAGAGAGAGAGAGAGAGAGAGAGAGAGAGAGAGAGAGAGAGAGAGAGAGAGAGAGAGAGAGAGAGAGAGAGAGAGAGAGAGAGAGAGAGAGAGAGAGAGAGAGAGAGAGAGAGAGAGAGAGAGAAAAGGTGGATATGAGAGTCTGAAGTGAACAAAGACTTCATTAGAGAGAGAGAGAGAGAGAGAGAGAGAGAGAGAGAGAGAGAGAGAGAGAGAGAGAGAGAGAGAGAGAGAGAGAGAGAGAGAGAGAGAGAGAGAGAGAGAGAGACCAATTTTTCTTAGTCTCTCAAACTAATCCTGGCTTCCGTGAATCCTTATTATCTATACAGAGCTTGCCGGTTCATGCTTGCAGTGGAGAGTCACAGCGATGATTTCTAAATGCGTTTAATTACATTCCAATTTCTCGGTCCTTCTGCAGAGTGGGTTTCATTACATCAAGATTCTTCATTTGTGGAGTTGAGTTGCTTTTCGTGGAATGGAGATTATTGCGAAACTAACTAAGCAGGTTTCTGTATTCCAGCTCAATATAAAATGTTGGCTTCCAGGGTACAATGTCGACTCAGGTACAGTATTGTGTGATATGGAACGATGTGATGGTAGTGTCATGGTTATTTTTTGTGTATATGTGTGTGTGTGTGTGTGTGTGTGTGTGTGTGTGTGTGTGTGTGTGTGTGTGTGTTCATTTTCTGTAAAGAGACGCTATAAATAATCTCTTTTTTTTTTCTTGACGGTCCATTTTCTTTTTCTTTTTCTGTGTTTTATTTCTTTATCTTTCAATTCCTTTCTGTTTTTTTTTTTTACTTTGTTGACTTGATTTACACACACACACACACACACACACACACACACACACACACACACACACACACCATAAAAACGCAAGAAGAAAAAACTCAGAATTATATTTTTCACTCTGGCAGCACTAAGAGGTTAAAGTGAGGGTGCGTGACACAGGTACAAGGAAAGGTACAGAGAGCAACAACAACAACAAAAAAAAAGACTAAATATATAGTAACGGGAATCATTACATACATACAGATACACAATATAGACAGAGAGGTAATGCACATACAGACACACACACACAAACACATACAGAGAGAGAGAGAGAGAGAGAGAGAGAGAGAGAGAGAGAGAGAGAGAGAGAGAGAGAGAGAGAGAGAGAGAGAGAGAGAGAGAGAGAGAGAGAGAGAGAGAGAGAGAGAGAGAGAGAGAGAGAGAGAGAGAGAGAGAGAGAGAGGTGGAAGGAAAGCAAAAATATCCACAAACTCACTACGATCAAACACTACAAGCAACACTGAACTAACACACACACACACACACACACACACACACACACACACACACACACACACACAAAGCAAGGAAAATATTAACTATAGAAATAACACAATGACAGTAACGCATGCAAACCCTTCTCTTTACGCCCCCTCCTCGCATCATCACCACGTTATCACCACACCATCGCCACGCCACTATCGCGCTTCCATTCCCCGCGCCACCACTCACACACACAACACTCCAGCCACGCTTACTTCGGGCACTGAGAAAAGAAACCCCTGCAGGAAGCTTAACTCTTACCCGAAGCTCGCCGAATTTAAAACAGAACAAGGAAAACTGTGTTACCTTGAGTGCTTAATAGTATTACTTGAGACGAGAGAGAGAGAGAGAGAGAGAGAGAGAGAGAGAGAGAGAGAGAGAGAGAGAGAGAGAAGGGAGGGTGGTGGAGTATAGGCCATTCGTTCTCATCGTTGTGTATTAAAAAGTGTTTGTTTTTTGAAGTGTGTGTCTTAAAGTGTGTTCCCAGATGCGTCCTTATATGAGTTCTGAAAAGTGTGTTTTTTTAAGAAGGGTTCCTGAGTTGTTACTTATGTATTATTTTCTGGGAGTGTGTTCTTACAGTGAGCTCTTAAAAAGGCAGACAGACAGACGCATATTTGAAGACAGAGGCAGACAGACATAGACAGATAGACAGAGAGAGATGCATACATAATAAGCATATAAATATATACAGACAGACATAGACAAACCGAAAGACCGACACACACACACACACACACACACACACACACACACACACACACACACACACACACACACACACACACACACACACACACACACACACACACACACACACACACACACACACACACACAAGCAAACAGACAGAGAGCAAGCAAGTAATACACACAACTGATGATGTCGAGCTAATCAGGACCAGACAACAGGGCCAGTATAGAGGCGTTAATTATGCACTGGTGTCTCTCTCTCTCTCTCTCTCTCTCTCTCTCTCTCTCTCTCTCTCTCTCTCTCTCTCTCTCTCTCGTTCAGTCTCTTTTCACTGGCCTTGACCTAATGTGTGAATTTCATAGGCTTATTGTTCACTGTTATTCACTAGTTATTGTTGTTGTTGTGATGGTGGTGGTGGTGGTAGTGGTGGTGGTTATAGCATCCACTCAGGTGTATTAGCCATGGAAGCAAATCCCCCGCTAGACATACGCTACTGCTAGAGACGTGTTCTTTTTGTTCCATACACACACACACACACACACACACACACACACACACACACACACACACACGATCTCTCATTGATGATGTGCCATTTCTGAAACAAGACTCAAACACACATACAAAATCACAAAAAGGGAAAAAACAAGTTGAAGTATTAACATTCCCCTCTTTCATGGACATTGAATTCTAGTCCCTACACTCGCCTTAGACGTATAAATAGAGGTCAATTATTCACTCCCTCCTGGTTTCTATTCAGTAGCAGATGAGAATACTTATTTTTCAGTTTTCACTCTCTCCTACCTTCCTCTATTCTCTCTCTCTCTCTCTCTCTCTCTCTCTCTCTCTCTCTCTCTCTCTCTCTCTCTCTCTCTCTCTCTCTCTCTCTCAGGGACCCGAGATTTACTTTGTTTCCTGTCCTCTATATTTCCCCTTTACTCCCCCTAAGATTAACTCACTTTGCATGTCACTAGCTGCTGTTTTCCCAGCCTTATTTTATTCGTTGCATTAACATTCCACACGCTTTATTTCACTTGGGGAGATAAATCAAGTCTATCTGGACATTTCGCTTGCCTACAACCAACATTTTGCTGTGTTTTCCTCCTAGAATACATCTTTGAATAGTCATTATCATCATTGTTGCTATTCTTGCCTCATCGTTACAAAGACATAGAGAGAGGAGAGTGCACACAGTCATCTCGCTTCTCGTCTTTTTTTTTTATACCATGTGGGCTTTTCACGGGAATTTATGGGCTTAACTATATTCACCTTCTAAGACACACACGGTAGAGGCGCGGAACATGATTGCGTAACTGCCGTAACATTTCGTCCTCCAATCTCAACCACTTAACAGGCTATATTGGGGGTTTCTAGGGTCGTTTTAGCGATTGTGGCGATATTTTGGCAAGAATGCAAGCCATCAATGAGAAAAACATCAATTGAAACCTGGTCAGTCCTTTGCATGGCTCTTGCAGACTATTTTTATGGGAGCTTGATGTGTTTCATAATGTGTGTCATGTCCTCTACGCCTCGTGCCTTGAAAGTGACTGCACTTCTAATTGCCCGCGGTAAATGCAACAAAATACTGAATGCAGACTACAACTGGATGGACGGCGCTCGCTACATTTCTGCACTAGAGGGTAAAAATGTAAAGAAATGGTTTTGGAAAATGAATCTAGGTATGTAAGGTACTTGTTCTATAGAAATTGAAAAGTTGAATTAACTATATATATATATATATATATATATATATATATATATATATATATATATATATATATATATATATATATATATATATATATATATATATATATATATATATATATATATATATATATATATATATATATATATATATATATATATATATATATATATATACGTTACTAGGTCAATACTGATGATAGTGAAGCTTTTACAGATATTAAAGGCTGACGTGTAAGACTATGGCTGTAGATCTGAATGTATTTAGTAGTATTTAACCTTTTCAGTACTGGAACGCATTTTTACCTTGAGTTTGGGTACGATTAGACGATT
This sequence comes from Portunus trituberculatus, assembly GCF_017591435.1. NCBI lineage: Eukaryota > Metazoa > Arthropoda > Malacostraca > Decapoda > Portunidae > Portunus > Portunus trituberculatus. The sequence goes on from NC_059291.1 coordinate 3,991,352, forward strand.
TTACTGACATTACGAAGGGTTTATGGAGGTCAGAAAAATTAAAGTCTAGAGTCTTCACTATCTTAATCCTCACAAAAGTTTTTGAAACTCTATAAAATCATATCACTTATTGATAATCAGAATAAATATGGCAACACCTCATGGTACTAAAGGGGCTATGTATTTTATATGTACTAGGTATCACAAGACCCACACTGATAATGATATCGAAGACAGTACAAAGTTTAATCATCTGTCGACAAAATTCCCAATGGCTGGTGCGTCAGTGAAGAGTCAGGTGTGATTCGAGAGTAAAGTGTAACGAGAGACCTTCACAAACTGAGGACGGAGAGGAGAGGAAGACTCGAAACTGTGAGGAGACGAAGGTTGAAAGGATTAAAAGGATCTGGAGGAGGAAGGAAGCAAAAACTCTAGTGCGTGGTATAGACAGAAAGGTCATCGTGTGTGTGTGTGTTGGATGTAACACATAAGTTGTAAGTAATAGCAGGATAACGTGTGAGTATTAGATGTATGGAAAGGGGTGATGTATGTAAGATTCAAAAGGATTTCATAAAGGAAGAAAGGAGAGAGAGAGAAAACCAGGCGGTGAGAAGGAATCCAAGTATAGCCTGTATGTTCCCATGTGACACGGACGAAAGTTACAAGGAATGAAGCGCATGTATGTGAATGTTGTAAGGAGGGGAAGGCTGGTGCATACAGGATTAAGGAGACTTGATGAGAGAGAAAGAAAACAACAAAGGCACAGCGAGGGAGGAGTTTGCCATGTGCTGGATGTGACAAGGACGAGAGTTGTAAGGAGTGAGACGTTAATTTGTGGGTCTTGTCGGGAGCTGGTGCAGATGAAAGTTGAATTAATCTCTTCCAGGGATTGTTTAGCTCCTATATGACAACTGCTATTTTATTCTGCCACATTCAGTTAATCTATGCGAGGAATTACTCAAAAGATATATAGAGTAGAATGTTTCAGATACTACATTAATCTGAATTTGATTACGCCACAAGGAATCACAGCAGACAATTGAAAAAAAAAAGTCCATATAAGAACTAGAGTATACAATGTACATTTTAAAAGCTAAAGGTTAGTCAAAGCAAAACAGAATTTCGTGGAAGACTGGTGATATAAACTAAGTGATATAGAAAATGAAGATACAGTAGTTCAAAGTTAGGTAAAAATATATACATTTCATGGAAAATAAAATGTAAAAACTATGCACGTACAAGAGTTGAAGAGAAGTTAAGTTAAAAAAAAAGAAAAGAAATAACGGATTCCATGGAAAAAAACAGAACAAATAACAAGGCAGTAGTAAAAATTGAAAATCATAACCTGCAGATGTGTACAGGCGACACACCACACGAGCTGCACATGCAAATGAAACCCAGACAGCGCCATGTCCGTCCAACCTTTAAAATAGCAAAACCTCGCTCCCTCGCCTCTTCACACCTTACCGACCCCTCTATCATCAATTAAGTTTGCAGGCTTCACCATCACGGCCACACACGCTCCTGCTTGGCCTTATCACAACCCTCTTTCCTGCCACCGAGGACACCAAATGTATGGCTTCGTCTCAGTGATGCTAAATGACACGCTGTCTCAGGGAAGGGTGGTGGAAGGTTGGTTCAGGCTTTTGGAGGATGGACACCACGGCGACCAAGAAACAGGTGGTTGAGGAAGGTTTGCTGTACGAGTATTTCAACAACAGTATTGAAATGAATAGTTCGTTGGTGTCTAAGTTATGGCTGAGGCAAACAAGTTCTAGTGAATTATAATAAGCGCAAGGAGAGGCTGGAAGAAGTTAGGTGACATCATTAAGATTACTTTTACTTCTATATACTTATCTATTTATTTGTTTTATTGTTTTTTTCATTTTTATTTATTCATTTATTTATTTATTTATCTATTTATTATTTATTTATTTATTTATTTATTTTTTTTTTTTTTGCTGTATCAAGACGTACAAACATTGCAGGTGTGGGGTATGATTAATAGAGAAGAATAATGATAATCAAAGGGAAGGAGAAACAGTATTGAGTTAGTTACCTTAAGAAGATTTTTTCTATTATTTTTTTTTTTTTCCGAGGGGCGGTTGGGGTTGGAGGTGCGACGAGTTGATTCAAGACAGGTGTTTACGAAAAGCATCTTATTTAAATGTTAATTAAAGGATGTCAATAGTGCAGGTGAATAACAAGTAAGGAGTATGGATTTAGCTTTGGTCATAAAGATTTTTTCCTATGTTTGTGAGAAATATCTGGAGAAAAGGTGCGTAATAATTAAGGTAATAATCGGACGCACGATCAAATTTTCACGAGACTTTGATGTCGCACAGAGAATAATAATGTAATTAAAATGTAATTAGCTTCAGAAAGACAGTAATGATAGAGGACAATGAGACAAAAACTGCCTAAATGACACATCAAACAGCTCAGAGAGAAACTCAAATTTGTAAAAAGGATCACTCTCTCTCTCTCTCTCTCTTCGGGAAGGAGCGTGCAGCAAAAGTTATGATGAATTCAGCGAAGACAACTTTTTCCGTTTTATTCTTGGCAATATTCATTTACAGATAAAGAAAGAAATAGATAAGAGGCAATTCAAAAAGACAAACATCACCAATATCTAAACTACAACAGAAATTCATATAAGAAGAAAAAAATATAGATGTGTGTGTGTGTGTGTGTGTGTGTGTGTGTAATTCACCATGGTGTCCCGCTGGTCACCCAGCCAGTCTTCCCCATTACGGAGCGTGCTCAGAGCTCATTGACCGATCTTCGGGTAGGACTGAGACCACAACACACTCCACACACCGGGAAAGCGAGGCCACAACCCCTCGAGTTACATACCGTACCTATTTACTGCTAGGTGAATAGGGGCCACACATTAAGAGACTTGCCCATTTGCCTCGCCGCGCTGGGACTCGAACCCGTCCCTCTCGATTGTGAGTCGAGCGTGCTAACCACTACACTACGCGGTGTGTGTGTGTGTGTGTGTGTGTGTGTGTGTGTGTGTGTGTGTGTGTGTGTGTGTGTGTGTAATTCACCTCGGTCGCCTGCTGGTCACCCGCCAGTGTAATTCACTGTTTGATCTGCTGCAGTCTCTGACGAGACAGCCAGACGTTACCCTACGGAACGAGCTCAGAGCTCATTATTTCCGATCTTCGGATAGGCCTGAGACCAGGCACACACCACACACCGGGACAACAAGGTCACAACTCCTCGATTTACATCCCGTACCTACTCACTGCTAGGTGAACAGGGGCTACACGTCAAAGGAGACACACCCAAATATCTCCACCCGGCCGGGGAATCGAACCCCGGTCCTCTGGCTTGTGAAGCCAGCGCTCTAACCACTGAGCTACCGGGTTGTGTGTGTGTGTGTGTGTGTGTGTGTGTGTGTGTGTGTGTGTGTGTGTGTGTGTTACGTAAAATGTTGAATAAAATACATACAATATAACAATGAGGAATAAAACAAATGCAATCACTGAGAAGATACAAGTGTGTTCTCTTTTCTTCGCAACAGTTCACGTGAGAACAAGGAACACGGAACCACTAACGCGAAATGGTGCAGAAACACCAGGGAAGACAAAAGAGAGAGAAAGGAGACGACAGGAGGGAGACAGAGCGACAACGAGAAAAAATGGACGCATCACAATGCTAATCATGTTGGAAGTAAACAACAACAATCATTATGGAGAATAAAGAAGAATATTCATCATTCATGGAACGGTAACTAAATTAATGAGGAAGAAAAGAGAAAAAAAATGCAAAGAAGAAACATTGACATTTATAAACAAAGGAAGAGTGACTGAGGATTGAAATGATTTTTTCTTACTTTTTTTTCAGTGAACAGAGAAGAGAAGGAATCTAATAGTGAAATATATTCCGATGAAACGTTATTAATACATTACATTAGAGAGCCAGTCTATTCCTGGAAACTCAAGCAAAGTCTCTTACCTCGCTTCTCAATCGTGTGCTTTCCCAACCCAGCCTTCATTTAGCAGACAGGAATAGCTACAGGATATACTGAGGTGGCGATACAACAGCGGATAAACCAAATCTTCATTTATTTTTGCGTTTCGAGTAATCCTTCTTCAGAAAGTTCATCAAGTTTGTGGCTTCTGTTTTCTCACCACCACAATCCACACCCTTGTCTCAACAAACGGAGCGGAGTGTGAGCCTCACATAAGCAACACAGAAAACAAGACATGAAAGCCACACATGAGTAAAGGAACAAAAATAAAGACTTGCTTCATTCTGTGCTTTCTCACCACCACAATGACTAATGCAAGACGGCTCCAGGTGTGACCCTTAGATAAAGAGACTGAGACACAAGACACGGAAGCCACAAACTAATATACATTTTAAAAGAAAACTTGTACAAAGAGAATGGAAAAGGCAATGAAAATGTATGTGTATTTTTCAAGTTTAAATTTTGAGACTGAAAATCCTCACCGACGTCTATGATTCTACCAAAAAAAAAAAAAAATTAATAAATAAATAAAAATTCAATAAAATACTCTCGATACATTTTTCTAATAGTCTCTCACCAAACTAAAATTTGCAACGCCTCTTCATCAAGACTTTTACTGGATCTATTTAAAACTCATTAGTGCCCAAAAAACACAACAATACATCCAACAAGCTGACGACGAATAATGAGTGACACTAAATCATTTTATTATTGAGAGAAAGCTGTGTAAAAGAAACCGTGAAAATTATGTAATGAGATACTTGAAGTGAAAGGGCGACAAGTGTCATTATTCTTAATTTGATGCTGAATTAAAAAGATTTATGACACTGTTATTCTTATTACGCTAGAGAGGGTGATATTCTCAAGGAGGAAAGATCTGGTAAGAAGGTTTGATTAATTGATAGATTGAATAACTGGGAACTGGCGCCGTAACAAGATAATATAGCACTGTAAGATAAAGAAATTCGTTCCTTTGCACACGTGGACAGTTTTCAAGGTTGTGCAAATGTTTGCACTATTGTTTGCACTGCCACTGTTTGTTCAAGTGTGAGCAGCAGCCGATGTACAAAGGTGGAATGGAAATATAGAAGGATAGTTAATGTACAGTCAAGTGTGTGTGTGTGTGTGTGTGTGTGTGTGTGTGTGTGTGTGTGTGTGTGTGTGTGTGTGTGTGTGTGTGTGTGTGTGTGTGTGTGTGTGTGTGTGTGTGTGTGTGTGTGTGTGTGTGTGTGTGTGTGTGTGTGTGTGTGTGTGTTCAAATATAACCCTGAAATAATAGCAAGATATTCAGTCGCTTGTCTTTTGCTTATATTCTATGATCACACATACACACGTCCACCCACTCACCCACTCACAAAAGCATGCATATAGAAACAAACCATTCATAAAACACCCCCCTTTGAAACGCATTCCAACCTTTATTCATTAAATACCGCCACCACAGACACGCTTACTTTGCATCAAAGGTAACTCGTTAAACTAAGATCCACAAATACGCATAGCACGAGGTAAGAGCGAAAGAGCGAGAAGGCAAGAGAGAAAGAGAGGGTGAGAGGAGAGGGTGTGGATTGTTCTATTCTTGTGTAAACGTACCTGAATACATATCAAAAAGAGTTATCAAGCAGAGGGTTAAAGATAGAGTTTCCGATTAAATGAATGAGAGATGAAAGGTGATGTTAATACGATTAGTAATAAAAAGCACCAAGGAATGCAAAGGAAACCGACACAGCAACAGATATTCTCGTCCCTGTTAAAATGCTTGAAGGAGAGAATAGATATTGAAAAAAGGATAAACTAGGACAGAAAAAGATGGCTTTGAAAACAAGATGAATGGAGATGATATGCATAGGTTAGCTGTTACCCTAATTGAGTTCCGGAGGCTGTAGGATGCCAGGGAGAGTAGCTGTGAATGATGGAGTAGGCAGGTGAAGATATCCTACAGTGACAGGAGTAGATGAGGTATGGAAATGAAGAAATATATATGGAAAGGATATATCGTAAATGTCAATTCTAAAAGATGGATAGATAGAAAGATAGACAAAAAGATGATCAGACAAATGAATGAGAAAACTAGTGAAGGAAGGAATAAAGGGATAGATAGATATATACTTACATACATACATACATACACAAGCATATAGAAAACTCATATTTCCACTGGAGTGTTGCATAATGAGGCGCAGCACTGGAAGTAACACGCCATATTACCTTTGTGTCCACCTCATTAGTAAAGATTAATATAAAACACATTTGAATAGAAAGAATCCAGAATATTATTACTAATCTATCTACATATTGCATTAACTATATCTTATGACTTATCCCCTCAACACTCAGACCAACGATAGACATGCAAATAAACAAATATATGGAAAAATAGACGTATATATACCTTTGACGCGTATTCTCTATAAGTGTTATATCTGATTTCTCAAGACTCAAAACAAAAAAGCACTAATCCCACGTTCAGTCGAGCTCCACGTAATCCTGTCAGCATCCTGCACTACTTTTAATGAATTTACCGCCAAACAAACACTGATCCATGACGTGGCAAGCCAACACACCACCTCGTCCACATCAGAATAAAAATGCGGGCTGAAAATGGAAATTGTTTAGAAAAGTTTAGCGATTTACGATTTAGAGGCTTTACCAGTCACTCTATCTCTCTCCCTCTCTCCCTCTCTCTATTTACCCATCATACAATGCAGCCACACTTTATTCATATTTACCTGGTATGCGTGTATTAAAATTCATATCATGGAAATATAAAAGGATACACTAACTTAATCCAGTAACTTGTGAGGCAGGAGTTATGGACGAGGCTGCACTGTTTACTTTTACTATTAACAGGGCAATGGTTCGTAAACGCTGGATGAATGCACTGTTATCCAATGGCGCGCCGCGTATCACAAATCTCCCCTGAATAGAGTAGGAGAGATACAAAGAGAATTATCGCTAATCACTTCATGGGGAGAAATTACTGGTAAGGGTCTTCAATAAGGATATTCTAAAGTTTATCTCTCAATATGATATGTTGAAATGCTTTGTTCTTTCCCCACGACTTGTTTCCAAGACCTCAGACATACCAGATTCTCTTGACTATTTCCGCTTAGAGTACAGTAGATATTTGATAATCTGTCACGAAAGCATTAAACACTCTTAAAAAATTGTCTCACTTAAACTATAGCTTTCTGTAAGTAGAGATGTGACGCAGAAAAGATTCAGAATACAGTCCTTTTTTTAATGATTTTGAACGAAGCAGGCGCATGAAGGACAAGGTATAGTGGTACAGTGGAACCATGCGTGCTTTGGGGTCCGAGGGGTCTCCAAGCGCACGGGTTCGAATCCTGTTAATGGTCTGAGTGTAGGTTGGGTTTCCCAACTCGGGGCAACGGTTTCCTAGCGGGTGGGCTTTGAGATAGGAGGTACCCCAAAAAGTATCTCCTTTAGCCCATAAATTCCCTTGAAAAGCACAGATGGAATAAACAAAAAAAAGACTGATTTCAAGGCCAACAGATTAATAGACTGATTGAGTAAATGATTAACTGATAGATAAGCCACAAAAACAACAGGATTATATACCAAAATACGAAGCAAAGGAAAGCATATGACATTTCCAACTACACACACATACAAATACCCAAATACCTATGCTCTCTATCCTTTACCTTCTCGATTTCTAAGTCAAGATTCCTTGGAGGCGTGTACACCGTTGCCGGGAGAGGAACAGAGAGAGTTAACAGAGTGAAAGGTGACGAGGTTAAGCTGGAATGAGGCTGCGATGCTGGAGGAAGGGACAAGGAGGGGTGGCCGAGTGTTTGTCAAGTCGAAGGGCCCTTTTTTTTCCTTCCTTTTTTTGGGGGAGGGGTGGATGAGAGAAGTGCATGAAGTGTGAGAGGAGCGGAGAGGAGTGTAAGTGTGACGAGGCAGGTGGTGAGCTTGGAAGGCAGTGGGCGTGATGGGAAGCGTGTGGAGGAAATTGAAAGACGGTGCATGAACGGTGAATTGAACGGGAAAGGAAAAGTGGAGGAGAGATGTGAGAAAGAGAATGAGAGGGAGGATATGAGAGTAAAATGAGGACGTCCAAAGGAGGATGAGGAGGACGAGGAGGATGAGAAGGAGGAGATGAGTAAAGATGATGTTGAGATGTTGACTGTAGAGAGCTAATGATGTGAGGGAAAATGATGATGTAATTAAGATGGCCAAGAAATAAGTAGGTGTATGTTGTAGGTGGGAGAAGAAGGGGTGGGAGATGAGGGAGAGACAAAAATACCCATAGAATTTCGTCCTCCACTTCTTCTCACACTGAAGGACCCAAAAACTCCCACGTTATTCTTTCTTCCCAACATTCCACCTCCTCCTCCTCCTCCTCCTGCTGACGTCACTCCGTTCACTCCATTCCTCCAAGTCCTTATCCGTATAATGACCTCGTTTTTCCTCCCCTAATTCCCTCTAGCACATCTCCCTCCCTCTCCCGCCAGCAGCCAGCCAAAATAATAATCTTCCGTGTCTCTCTCGCAGCACCTTCACTCTCCTAATAAGCATAATTCAAGGATTATTGCTCTCTCTCTCTCTCTCTCTCTCTCTCTCTCTCTCTCTCTCTCTCTCTCTCTCTCTCTCTCTCTCTCTCTCTCTCTCTCTCTCTCTCTATTTCTAATTACCTGCCGTGGTCATTAACCTTACCTGGCAGGACAGTGGCTGCCTTGCAGGTAAGTGACGGCTGAAGTTGAAGACACAAGATGACTCTCGGACAGATAAACCAAGACACGATGGCAACCAGACCCTTTCCATGCCTTTTATTTTGAGTATACCATCTTAATCTTAGAAAGTGAAGGAGGCCAACAAGGAGGAGGAGAAAGAAAGGATACGGTGAATGGACGAAAATAAAAGGTGAATGAAAGTGGAGTGATGAGGAAGGACAGAATATGAGACGAACAAACGGAATCTTTTTTTTTTTTTTTATTTCTAATCCATTTGGCCACACATTCCCGATCTCGATCTTGACTTAGCGAAGAGAAGGAGTAAGAAAAATTATGAGCAGATGAAAATAGAAACTGAGAGCTGCAGACTTATAGAAGATGAGACCTACAAACTTAGTATCTGAATGAGAGAAGTTGTTGATAATAGAAGGATAAGAGGAAGGAATGAAACATGTGAGATAATGTTCAATTGAAAAATGGTTATACTAAGCATGTTTCAGGTAAACTCTGGAACTCTCTGCCTGCTTCTGTATTTCCGTCTTTCTATGACTTGACTTCTTTTAAGAAGGAGGTTTCAAGACATTTATTCTTTAATTTGGCTAAATCTTCATAACTCTTTAATGGAACCAACACTCAAGTGCGTCTTTTTTTATATTTTGTTGCCCTTGGCTGGTTTCCCTCCTGCAAAAAAATGCTTAAACATTACAATGAAGAGAAGAAGACATAGAAAGGAATAGTATGAGTAATAATTGGGAAAAAAATGAGAGAACAGAGACAATGTAATGAAGCAAGGGAAAATAAAAACTTGGCAATACATTAGAGAAGGAAGACAGAAGCCAACCATTGCAGGGACGAGGGGCCGCTGCTGCAAGGAAGGTGAAGCAAAGCACGGGTATGGTAGAGCAAGAAGTCAACACGGCACATCTCAAATTCAGGTTCCTTAGACGAATACACTAACTCAACACCTAAGAACCTAATCTAACCTTAACCACTTCCATACTGTGACATATTCTTACCTGGAAATTTGTGTACGATTTATTGACATTAGGGAGGGTCTATGGAGGTCAGAAGATTAATGGCCACAGTCTTCACTATTTCAATCCCTTTATTATTTTTTGAAGCTGTATAAAATCACCAAATAGTCACCAGAATGAATATGAAAACGCGTCACAATACTTAAGTGGTTAAATAGCTAATCTCACTTAACCTAACACAGTCTTACCTTACATTTAACTTCACCTACGCTAACATAACGAAATTTAAACTTACCTAACCTAACCTGACAGTATATCTATATAAAACAAGCCAATTAACCTGAGACAAAAGTAAACGTGAGCAGCCTCTTAATTTGTCTCACGAGATAAAAAAAAAAATAAAAAAGACGAGTGAAAAGTGAACCTGAGCAATGAGAGAGAGAGAGAGAGAGAGAGAGAGAGAGAGAGAGAGAGAGGAGAGCAAATTAGTCCCTTCAGTACTGGGACACATTTTTACCTTGAGTTTTTGCGGTGATTGGACGAATTTATTTACATTTACGAAGGGTCTATGGAGGTCAGAGGATTAATGGCCAGAGTCTTCACTATCTTAATCTCCATATAAGTTTCTGAAGCTGTACAAAATCACCAAACAGTAACCAGAATAAATATGAAAACATGTCCTGCTACTGAAGGGGTTAAGACCAAAATGAGAGCAAAATTAGAAAAAGAAAAAAACAAAGAGAAGAGTTAAAAGAAATATAAAACTGTCCCACGACGTAAAGTTCCGAGGTAAAAGTTGAAGACGAGACATAATAGGAAGCGAGCGGCAAATCAAAAACAATAAAACATAAAAAGAAGAATAATGAGGAAGGAAACAAAAACGCTACAAAACACAGCCTGGGTAAAGCCGCATGGGAGATGAAGTGTGTCGTTACTGATTAGCCCTCCCAAAATTACTCGCAGCGGAGGACAATGCTTCTCTCGTCCTGCGAACTGGCCAACCAGGGAAAGGTAAAGAAATTTCAAGGGGAGATTCACAGAAAACGAGAGAAGTATTACGAGAGGGGCGACCTAAGAGTGTAATTCATTGGAGCTATAATTTCACACACGAATGCGCCACTTTTGGGTTGATTATTTGCTGGCCGTGATCCTCTTGCGTTTGATTAGTTCTCTAATTATACTGTGACCTCTGCTTCCAGGGATAATCAGATATGTGGGTCTGGGAACATTTTCATTTACATTTCCACCAGTAAAAGCTACAAAACTCGACTCAGCTGGATACATTTAAGCTGTGTAAAAAAAAAAAAAAACTACGACTAAAATTTCCAGATACCTATGAATGATTTTAAGTTTGTTTTCTAGATTTCACGTTTTGTCTTTTTCTCTGTTGTATGTTCAACTATTCTGGAAGTGATTATTCTTCATGTGATTGTTTTGAAGAGTTATTTATTCGTACACGCATCTGTTACATTCGTTCACTCACTCACTCACTCACTCACTCATTTGTTCCTTTATTCACTCCATCTCATTCATTTTCCACCTCCATACATGTTTTATTTTCTTTCTTCATTATTATTCTTCCCTTTTCACCCACTCATGTACCTTCCTTCCCCCCTTTTTCCTCCTTTTCATGCTCCTCCTCCTCCTCCTCTTCTTCCTCTTCTTGCTCTACCTTTTTCTGGTAGTATCACGTAGTTCAGCAAATTTCTACACTCTTCACCAAAAAATCTCTTGGTATCTATTCTTCCTATGCATTCTTATACATTCCTCCTAATCCTCCTCCTCCTCCTCCTCCTCCTTCTCTTCCTCCTCCTGCTCTTCCTCCTCCTTCTCATTCTCTATGTGGACACTCCTCACGTACACTGCCACAGGAAACGATAAAGAAAAAAGAAAGAAACGGGATTGCAGAAAACCAAAGAGTCTAAATCTCTCTCTCTCTCTCTTTCTCTCTCTCTCTCTCTCTCTCTCTCTCTCTCTCTCTCTCTCTCTCTCTCTCTCTCTCTCTCTTTCGTTAAAAATCCCAGGCACGTGCCCTAATTATACGTTACATGAAGGCAAACACAAAAAAATGAGAGAGAGAGAGAGAGAGAGAGAGAGAGAGAGAGAGAGAGAGAGAGAGAGAGAGAGAGAGAGAGAGAGAGAGAGAGAGAGAGAGAGAGAGAGAGTGTGTGTGTGTGTGTGTGTGTGTGTGTGTGTGTGTGTGTGTGTGTGTGTGTGTGTGTGTGTGTTAAACTCAATGCCGAACACTGCCACTATTAATTCCAAAGCTATTAAGAAGAAAAAAAGAAGGAAAAAAAAACTCAAAACGTCCACATTTCCTCGACTTGCATTGACAAAAAAAAAACAGAACAGCAGCGACTTTCAAACTAACAAGTGCAGGGAAATTCGACAGTGAAACATGTACGTATGCGTGTGTGTCTGTATTTTTCCTCCCTTTCGCAGAGGCATTTTCTTTTTGCAGGGCGCTCTAGGAAACAAGGAGGCTAAACGCTTTAAGCCTTCTCCAGAAAACAAGAGCCTCGCCTAAGAGTCAGGCCAGGTTGAGAGTGGCGCCCCCAGCCAGCCAGCCAGCCAGCCAGTCAGTCAGCCGGCCAGACACCCACACACTCACCCAGCCAGCCAACCAGTCAGCCGCCCAGACACCCACACACTCACCGCATAGCCAGTCAGACAACAAGACACCTATACACTCACCCGCATAGCCAGTCAGACAACTAGACACCCATATACTCACCCAGCCAGCCAGTCAACCAGTCAGACACAAGCACACACACCCACCCACATAATCAGTCAGCTAGTCAGCCATCCAACCACTCACTCACTCAGTCAGCTAGCCAGTCACCCAGACAATCACCAATCTAACCAGCCAATCAGCCAATTAGTCATCAAGCCGGCCACACAAATCGTCAGCCACTCAGTTAGCCAATTAGTCTGTCAGCAAGCCAGCCACACACCCACCCACCCACCCGGCTAGCTAGGCAGACAGACAGTCAGCCACTCATTTATTCAGTTATTGAGTAAATTAACCACTAATCTATCCATGTAGTGAACCACGCCAACATTAACACCAGCAATCCATCCAATCAACCGCAGAGCCATCCAGCCGACTATCCACCTAGCCAGCCAGCCACGCATCTCGTCAGCTTTTCAGCCAACCAGCCAGCCAGCCAGCCAGCCAGCCAGCCAGCCTCTCCTGCCTGGCTCCAAAAACACAACCTCTCGACCGTTCGCCTTGAGCCGCGCGGATCTGACAATGTTACAGAGTTTCTTTCGCTAAGAATTTAAATGCCTTGGAATTGCGACTTAAAACGTGTTCGGCGTGCAGCGAAGGACAGCCAGCCAAGGGGACTCCCCCCGCCAGCCAGGACAGCGCTCAGCCGCGACCTTCGGGCAAACAGAGAAGAATGAGTGAGTCCCCCTGATATCACCACGCCTGAATTCCACACGCGCTACGACTCTGAATACCACAATACAATGATGGTGAAATGAAATCCTATGTGATGGTGAACAGCGCGTGGTACATGTAGCCAGTTTAATACCCCGGAAAAAGTGGAGAGCGTTGCCATGGTGACTGCAGAAAGAATCAATGCTCGTACTTTGTTTACCACATATCAATACCCATATCAAAGCCAATATCAAGACGACGCCACAGATAAGGGAAGATATAGGAGCCAGTGACTTGTGGGAAGGTCGATAAGGAGTGATGCAAGGTGAAGAATACTAAGACAAGTTTCAAGGTGTGCGTACATAACTTGATCATTTCTTTATTTTTTGTACACTTTCCATTTTCTTCTTCTTTTTCCAGGAGAGACAAATAGTGTGGGCTCTTTCCGGGAATCTTTTTGCCTTCAAGTGTCTTTCATTGTTCATAAATAATAGTAATAACATGACGAGGACATGTGTGTGTGTGTGTGTGTGTGTGTGTGTGTGTGTGTGTGTGTGTGTGTGTGTGTGTGTGTGTGTGTGTGTGTGTGTGTGTGTGTGTGTGTTTCACCATGAGGCACGGGGGCAGCTCTCATGTCCCGCCCGTCATTCTGATGAAGATTTACAACATTACGCTATTGATTCGTACACATCTGGCCGCCACGAACGCCCTTCTTTATTCTCAGGCTCTCCCGCTCCGTAGTGTCGCTAAACTTGCCTAACTTCACTTCACTTCAATTAAAAACGATCATCAAGTTTATGCGTTGCGTCCACCGCCTCTCTAGTGCAGGCGGCGCAGGGGTTCCGTTCCGCATATCTAAAAGTAAACCACTTCACGTCGATTACAGTTTGCGACAGGGACATTTTTTTTTCTCTTTCTCCATCTATTTGCCTTTAATCGTGTCCATTCATTCGTTTTTTTTTTATCCAATTCATTCATCAACAGTCACTTTATTCCCCTACCTAGACATCAATTCATTCGTACATCGGTACATTAATTCATCTATACACCAAACCATTCATCGATACATTCATAAATATATTCATAATTAGATTGTCATTTTACCATTCATCACATTCATCCATTAACCTACATTGTCCTAACTCTCAATTTAGAGGCATGTAGTCGGAGCCTGAAAAAAAAGCCAAAGAGCGTTGATCCATCGTAATGAACACTGCAGTGAATAAGCGATGACTCATTTCATTACTTACACTCTTACGCACTAATTCATTCTGCGAGATAGGAGAGATTGAAGCAATTAAGTTATATATCCAGACTTCCTTGAATGTGCTTAGCGAGTCTGAAAGCTTATTACGAGCAGATCAAGGCTGCAAGCGGGGCTGAGAGAGAGAGTGAGAGAGAGAGAGAGAGAGAGAGAGAGAGAGAGAGAGAGAGAGAGAGAGAGAGAGAGAGAGAGAGAGAGAGAGAGGCATGTCACCTAATCTTTTCATCGCTTTCTCCATTTCTTTTCTCCATTCCAATTGTATCTCCACCTCCTTCCTCACTTACTTCCACCCTCCTCTTCTCACCACCCCTATATTCTCTCCATCTCCTCTTCTCACCACCACCTCTTCTCTCAACCCTCTCTTCTCTCCACCCTCCAACTACTTGCCTCACCTTCCACTTTTCCACTACCTGCATTTCTCCGTCGTTCACTTATCCACCCCAACACCATCCCCCCATTACCCGCGGCCAGGCTAAGAGCAACATGGCACTCCCGGCGTTGATAACTTATTCATAACAAACCTCTGTGTCTCTAGAGGCAAAGTGGCCTTGTGAATATCATATACAAGGCTCAAGGAAGCGACCAGGTAACAGCAACAGCAACAGGTTGGGTGATGCTGATGGAAAAAAAAAAAAAGACTGGTATACATTTTACATTACGGCGGATTTTTCTCAAAATTTTTGTTTTCAGGTTAATCTCTTCAGTACCATGACGCGTTTCCTTATTCATTCTGCTTACTGTTCGGTGATTTTATACAGCTTCAGAAATTTTTGTGGGGATTGAAATAGTAAAGACTGTGGCCATTAATCTTTTGACCTCCATAAACTCTTCCTAATGTCAATAAAATGGGCTAATGGTACAGAAAACTCAAGGTAAAAATGTGTCCCAGTATTGACGGGGTTAATACGTCAATGTGTGTACTCGAGAATAATGGAGAGAGTGGAATAAAAGTAATGGATGACTGAACTCTAGGTAAGGAGATTGCATGGTTAGAAAGCACGGGAACTATTTTGAAATATGGTACATCAAGTTGTTTTGAAATAGTTTTGGAAAAGAGAGGTATGATGTGCAATAAAAACAAGGGAATGACTAGTACGTTTCGATTTGAGAACAAGGAATGAGCCTAGATTGAGAAAAAAAAAAGGAATAAATCTTGACTACAAACAAGGAATGACTCTGGAATATGACAACTGTGAATGACAGGAAGGGGGCCAGAGAAAGAAAATGGGAAATGAAATCAAATAAACCATTACAAAAAAAACTTTACCCTTTCACTACGACCCGAAACAATAAAAACCACCTGATTTGCAGCATGAAGAAAAAAAAAAAACAATAAACATCTACAAGACAAAATGGAATGAAGAGGCATAGATTTTGCAATTTCCACACAGTTTAAAGATTGAAGATGGCTATAAAAAGTGAAGACGTCTCAGAGTGACTGTTAATTCAAAGAAAGAAGTAACAAATAGCAGCCAAAGGATTAAGACGAAGGATGAGTCTGAAATGCGGAGAGAAACAATTTTAACAGAGTGATGGGCGGGTCAGCGTCACTGGAATAGGAACAAAAATGAGTTTGGAGAAAGGCTAAGGTCATTATTCTAAAACCCAGGACAGAGTGAGGCTGAGATGAAGAATCAGTAAGCGAGACTAAAGTGGGGAGAAAACCAGATTATCGTTATTATTATTATTATTATTATTATTATTATTATTATTATTATTATTATTATTATTTTGTGTGTGTTGAGGGGAAATGAAGATCAAAGAGATTATTTTGAAATGTCAGAAGGCAGGTAGTTATTACTTCCTACTTAATTACAACCACAGAAAAAAAAAGTGGGAATTAGAAATAAAGAAGTTCGAGATCTACTGAAACACACACACACACACACACACACACACACACACACACACACACACACACACACACACACACACACACACACACAAAGATGACAAAGATAATAAAAGATGTAGAAAAGATGCAGATGAAAGAGAGAGAGAGAGAGAGAGAGAGAGAGAGAGAGAGAGAGAGAGAGAGAGAGAGAGAGAGAGAGAGAGAGAGAGAGAGAGAGAGAGAGAGAGAGAGAGAGAGAGAGAGAGAGAGAGAGAGAGATGGAAGAAGATGAAAGAGACGATGATGATGAAGACAGCGAGCCGAAAAAAATAGGAGAGGAAAATGTAGGAGCGTTTCATAGCCTTAAAAATAGAGTGATGAGGATAAGGATAAGCCGCGAGGTCAGGAGAGTGACAACAAGCACAAAGATGACGACGAAATGAGAGACATGTATTCAGACCCAACGAGCGATCCTTACTAACGAAGCTAATGAAGAAAAACCCTGATGCTGCTGCTGGTGGTGCTGATGCTGCTGCTTTGTGTGTCTGTACGTGTGTGTGTACATTGTTGGGCTTCTGAATGAAGATACGAGGTCAAAAAATAACGTTACAGCGGAGATTTGCACTGTCGACTCGTCAGTTTCTTGATTAAAGTGAGTGAATAAAATGTCATAGGTGGGTGGGTGGGTGGATGTGGGGCGTGGGTGGGTGAATGGGTGGGAGGGAGGGTGTGTGTTAGGATGTGGGCTTGGCCGAGTATGTGTAGTGGTGTCAGAGAGAAGGGCAAATGGATGAGTGGAGAAGTTATCAGTGTGGATATGAGTGTTTGTGAAGATTAGTTAAGCGTGTGTGTGTGTGTGTGTGTGTGTGTGTGTGTGTGTGTGTGTGTGTGTGTGTGTGTGTGTGGGATATGGAAGTGGATATCAGGCGGGAAGACGGTGGATGAAGACTAATAATCTTGTGGGGTATGAGTGGGCGTTGTTGGAGGTAAGGCAAATGGATATCGAGTATGACTGGATAGCTACAACAGCCATGCACGAGTGGATGTAGGTGAATAAAAAAGAAAATAAAAAAACATACTAGGATACGAATCAGAGAAGGAACAAAATGTAAAGAGAAAAAAAAAATTATCACGGAATTTCTTTTTTTCAATCATAATTTTTGGATTTTCTAATTAGCGTCAATACTCTTTGTAAGGCTCTCGGCTAAAAATATAGTAAAAAATAATGGAAATCAATAAATCCGTCGGTAACGCGAGGGCAATTTCTTACGTAGCTCACCAATTCTTTTTCATGGAACGAACTTTTATTTCAGTAAGGGCTGTTGTTCTTTGTTTCCACGTGCCCTGCAACAGAAAACGTAATCAAGTTGTTAGTTATCCTGGCGAGGCCCCGAACGATTCTTTCACATTTCCAGAGAGAGAGAGAGAGAGAGAGAGAGAGAGAGATACAGGTGAAGGACACAAGAGAAACTATTTACAAACAAACAGAAAACAGACAAACAAAACAAACAGAGATAAAACACACAAGTAGAGGCACAAAGACACATAAAAGACTAACACACACACACACACACACACACACACACACACACACACACACACACACACACACACACACACAATCATAAACACAAACCAACGAAAGAAAACATAAGCAGACAGAACCACAATCATTAAAACACAGTTACCTCAAAGCCAGGAGATATCACTCATAAAACAGAATTCAGTGCTCTTAACAAATAGTAGAGAGGAGAGAGAAGAGAGGGAGGCGAGGTAGACCAACGCAGCACAACACACGAGGGAATTACATGAGGGAAGCGAGCAAGTGAAACAGAGCACAACAATGGAAACGGAATGGGGAGAACGACAAGGGGTAGAGAACATAGAGGTGTGTTTGCAGAGTGGGATGAATATGTGGGAGACTGCGGGCTGGGAGAGTGCAGATAAGGCAAGGACAGAGAGGGGTGTCAGAGGAAGGAAGGCGTGATCCAGGGAGTGTCAGGCTTGTCAGGGAAAGGATGGCAGGATGAAGCTACTGTCAGGGAGTAAGTAACGCGAGATGAGGCGACATGGATGACTACTTAAGTTCCAAAGTGGACCACATCATGCCTTCTCCTTCCATATCTGGAGACTTCAATGTTCACCACCAACTTTGTTTTTCTCTTCCTTCGCTATCATGGTGAACTAGCCTTTACCCTTGCTGTACTCCACAATTTATAGCAATAGGTACAACACCCTACTGACTGTTGTGCATATACGCCCTACACTTCTTATCTTTTTTTAACCTCTAATTCTTCTGCTTGCTTTATACTGTCACCATATCTTCTCCATTGGACTTTTCCTTCGGTCACAACCTTCTCCTGTCACTCCTCGTTCATGGTTCTGTCCTGTCACCCACTCTCTTCCTATTATTCATCAATGATCTAGTTAGCTAAACTTATTGTCCTATCCACTCCCATGCTGATGATACCAACCTGCACTTTTTCACGTCTTTCTATACACGACCAATTCTTCAAAAAGTAAACAGATCACGCAAAGAAGTCGTAAAACTCCTAAACATCTGTTCTATTTTAAATTTCTGGTTGGAGTAGAGCAAACATTATTTTTCAATGGCTCAGAAACTCAATTCCTCAACCTATCAACTCAGCTCAACCTACCAGACAACTATCATATCTTCTTTAATGACACTCAACTCTCTCCCACTTCTACACTTGATATAATTGGTATGTGCTTTACTTATCATTTAAACTAGAAACTTCACGTCTCATCTTTAGCTAAAAAAGGCATCTATGAAGTTAAGTTTTCTGAGTCATCACCGCCAGTTTTTTCTCACTCGCCCCGCACCTCAGTGGGGCAAATTTTTATTGTATTTTTGTTGCCTTTGCGGCGCCCTTCCTACATAGAAAAAATATCTCTGAAAAAGAAACTACACAGAAGTCTGTGTCATTGTTACCGAGAAAGACTGGACAGAATATCATAGTTCTCTCTCTCTCTCTCTCTCTCTCTCTCTCTCTCTCTCTCTCTCTCTCTCTCTCTCTCTCTCTCTCACGCTTATGTTAGGAAATACTTCAGAGTCAGAAATTGCAGTCTCGTATATCATTCGAAAATTACTCCTATTGTGCATATTCAATTAATGTGATTACAAACTTGAGAGCTTTCTTTACACTCAGAAAATGGTATATGTATTTCCATGTGCACGATCATATCACATTCTCCTCTAAATTGTAATATTCTGTCTTGTTAATGTACACAGACAAGCAGCTACGCGTTGTTTATTCCTTTTTCTTCGACTTTCTCCTTCGGTGCATCCCTTCATGTAAGCACCGGTGTATGTGTCTATTCTGGTATAAGTCTCAGTCACAACAAACAAATGTGTGTTCTTCCAGAACACACATTTGTATTTTGTATTTTGACAATACAAGAGACGTATTCGTATATGATTACTCTCTCTCTCTCTCTCTCTCTCTCTCTCTCTCTCTCTCTCTCTCTCTCTCTTAAAAAGAACTAAAACACTGAAAAAAATGACTACGTGCAAATACAACAACTCAACCTCACCACTACCAACAACACAACCATCACCACCACCACCATCACCACCACTACCACCAACAACAACCACCACCACCACTAGCACCACCACCATTACTACCACCAACAACCACCACCACCAACAACCACCACCACCACCACCACCACCATACACCTCCAAGCCAACCCAGCATCAATAAATTCAGTCTAGCAGTGGGAGGAGAATCAGACAGAAATAAAAAAAAAAAAAAAAAAAAAAGGCACGTGGAGGCCAAATGATTCTTAAGACCGACTTAATGGCCAAGCAAAGAAACCTCCTCCTCCTCTTCCTCCTCGTCCTCTTCCTTCTTCAGATCCAGCCCCTTCCCTGCCCTCCACACGCTGCTAAAAGGACGGTGACATGTTCAAGAGTCTTCGAAGTACCCTTGATCATACGTGGTTGATTCTATCTTGGCGCCGAAAGGAACGAGGGATGAGGGGAGAGAACGGAGGGTATGAATAAAAGAGAAAATAGTGAAGAATACGTACAGTTTTATAAGAAAGATGAGGATGAAGAAGAAAAGGAATAGAAAAAGGAGTGGGGATAGAAGAGAGAAAAGGAATACGAGAGAAATTGAAAGGAAGAGGAAGAAGTGAAGAAGAGAAGAGGACGGTGAGGATAAGAGCGAACAAAATAGAAAAGGAGAAAAGAGAATAGAAACCATATACGAATAGGAGAAAATACACATGAGCAGGTAAGGTTTTGTAGCGAAAAGGGTAAGAATAAGAGTGAAAGGAACGAGAAAAGGAGGAACGAGAAAAGGAGGCAAGACCAAAATTGTATGAGGAACATAAAAAACAAGTGAATGCGAAAGGAAATATGAAAAAAATGGAGGAAGAAGAGGAAGAAAAAACGCAATAGAAAAAAAAAAAAAAAAAAAATGTGGTAAAAAGAGAAAGAAAACGAAATAGCAAATAGATGAAGATAAAAGGGAAAAGATGAAGAAGAATAGTGAAGAGGAGATACAAGGAAGAGGGAAAGGAGGAAGAGAAGCATACACAAGGAAAATTGACGAAAGGATAGGTAGAAACGATAGTCAGAGGGGATAGGACACGCTCAGCTCAAATCTTCAGACGTAGAGGCAAATCCTGTTGAAACGAGGAGCAAACACCAAACCGGGAGGGCAGGATGGAAGCAAGGAAGGAAGAAATGAAGGAAGTGAAGGAAGGAAGGAAGGAAGAAAGGAAGGAAGGAAGGAAGGAAGCTTTGAAGGAGAGAAGGAAGGAAGGAAGGAAGCTTTGAAGGAGAGAAGGAAGGAAGAAGGAAAGAAAGAAAGAAAGATGGAAGAAAGAAATGAAGGGAAAAAAAGGAAGGAAGGAAGGAATGAAGGAAAGGAGAAAGGAGAGAAGGCATGACAACAACAAGTACTGCTACTATAACTACTACTTTTATTAATATCTATACTGTATCGTTCTCTTTTCCTTATTTTTAATCTAGTTTAGAATATTCATGTCAGCTCAAGTTGATAGTACTGTCAAAGCTCCGCTATTTACTACTACTACTACTGCTGCTACTACTACTACTACTACTACTACTACTACTACTACTACTACTACTACTACTACTACCGTATTATTATCGCTACTACTACTACCACCACCACCACCACCACTACTACTACTACTACCACCACCACCACCACCACTACTACCACCACCACTAGCACCACCACCACCACCACTGCACCACCACCACCACCACCACCACCACCACCACCACCACCATTGTTACTATTATTACTACTACTACTACTACTACTACTACTACTACTACCGTACTATTATTGCTATTACTACCACTACTACTGCTACTACTACTACTACTACTACTACTACTACTACTACTACTACTACTCTACAGCTACAACAACCAGTACTACTATTACTACTATTATTACTTTCTCTACTACTACTACTATTACTACCACCACCATCACCGTCGTCACCACCACTTCCATAACCTGAACTTCAAAAGAACTAAACCCTTGTCATTTTTCGAGTGTGGCACAGAAACATGGAGGACGCATTGAAACCATCGAGCTTACTGAAAAACAAGACCACATTTGGCTGGCGGTGCTCGTGGCCTGAGTCGCCCTAATGTGGTCTTAATTACCCAAAGAAAGTGGTTCCCGTCCCGCTTTCCCATTGAATTGTGGGAAAAAAACAAATTAAGAAACTGCGCGAGATGGTGATAGATGGATAGCAATATGGATGAACGGAACGAAAAATAGATAGATAGTTAAATCGGTAGATAAACAGGATAGATAGATAAATAGATAGACATATAAAGGCATAGATAGATAAATAGAAAAATAGATGATAGATATAGATAGAAAAACAGAGAGAAAAATATATCTATAACCTTGCAACTTAAAATTCAAACACATAGAATATAAAGATACCACCACCACCAACACTACCAGCACCACCACCATCACCGCCACCACCACCATCACCATAACCAACACCACCACCATCACCACCACCATCAACAACAACGCCAGCCACACCAGCAAGGCATCGTGGCTTTCTGGCTTATTCCACACGACTGGTCACGCTGGAGGAGAACTCAAGATACAAGTTACTGAATGACTCTCCTTGGTTGTGGAAGACGAGAAGGAGGAGGAAGAAAAGGAGGAGGAGGAGGAGGAGGAGGAGGAGGAGAAGGAAAGATAATAAGATCAAAAGTTACGTTGAATAGTGCAACATTCTTCAATATTTTTTTCCTCTACAAGTCTCTCTCTCTCTCTCTCTCTCTCTCTCTCTCTCTCTCTCTCTCTCTCTCTCTCTCTCTCTCTCTCTCTAATGTTCGTTTTTATTTTTCCCAGTCTTTCGTTTTTCTCTAAGTGATTGAAAACTCTTCCAAATTATTATCATATTGTCCTGTTTCATTCCTCTCTCTCTCTCTCTCTCTCTCTCTCTCTCCTTGGTGCAATACATATAATCCGGCGCCTCCCGAACCCGCCGTTATTGAAAACATTCTCATGCACCATTACCGGCAAAACTTTCATTTCACTGGGATGCAAGTTTGCCGCGTTTTCTTGCCCCTCTCATACGGACTGCCTGCATATTGGCGTGCTCCTCTGCCCACCGCCCTCCGTGTACTCAAGAGGGACATGATTGCTGCAGTGATCCGTATTGATCTTCTGATACTTTTTTATTAGATATTTGCTCATGCCACAGATCAGCAGCATTGTGGATTACAAAGGCATTCAGCAAGTGTCTCTGTTTCCTTAAGCTTTCAAACTTTTTCCTGCTTCTTTATATGTTATTTTATCTTTTTCCGTTACTGACGAAGGGAAGGAATCGAAGAAAGTAGGAAGTAATACGGAGAATGAAAAACTGTGAAGACATTCTAAGCACATCCAAACACATTCCAGACTCCTATTTAATATTTCTTTTCAATTTCCGTCTCGGCATCCAGCTCTCCGGCATCAAAGTGACGAAATATGTGGCAAAGGGAAAAAAAACACGAGAAATAGATTTAAATGAAAATCCCAACCTAAAAACATAACTTATAAAGGATAGGGCAGAAAATCCTTTGCCTGATTTAAAGCCCGTTGACTTCTTTTAAGAGGGAGGTTTCAAGAATTTTGTCCCAGACCTTTAGCTAACTCTATTACTCTTCACGGAAACTGACAATCAAGTGGGCCTCCTTTTTTTATTATTTTTGTAGCCCGTAGCTGGCTTCCCCTTGCATAAAAAAGACATTAGTTCAAAAAGATGAAAAATTAGTTGCGGAGGAGTATTATTTGCAAAACGGAGATCAAGTAACTAGTAACACTTTCCTGCGGGAGACATATGCCTCTTCTAACCACACCTAACGTTACATGATTTCGTCTCTAGTTCATCACCCCAAACCATCAATCCGATAGAGACACGCGGCAATGCAGGATCGGAAGGGAAGGAAACAGACAGGCAGGCAAGCAGGTAGGCAGGGAGGTAGGTAGGAAAACAGGCAGGCAGGCAGACAGGAAAGCAGGCAGGCAAGCAGGTAGGCAGGCAACCAGGTAGGCAGGAAAGCAGGTAGATAAGCAGGTAGACAGACAAACAGGCAGGCAAACACCCCAGACCAACAGGCAGAAAAGAAGGTAGTCGTCTTGGCGGTAGAGTTTAGTTGCTTCTGGACAGTAATAAAACCCACCTTTCCTATCGATAACTAAATTCAAGCAGAAGTAAATTACCTGCAAGACTGCGTTAAGCAAGATTTATGGCGCAATGCTTCAGCAGAACAACATTACGACATGAAGTAGTGGCAGGGCGCGAGCTGGCGTGGGCGAGGCCAGGGGTGAAATGGGAAAAAAATGTGTGGAGCAGATATGTGAGAGAGAGAGAGAGAGAGAGAGAGAGAGAGAGAGAGAGAGAGAGAGAGAGAGAGAGAGAGAGAGAGAGAGAGAGAGAGAGAGAGAGAGAGAGAGAGACTACAAATTATGATGCTTTCCTTGTTGTCTTTTCCTTTATTTCTTGTTCTATTTTATTCTTGTTCCAGTTTATTTAAGTTCAGAGCATCGTTTCAACTCTTGCTTTTATTCTTTTTAAACTCATTCTATTTCCTGCACTATAACTCAATATCGTGGCCTATAGTGCAGTATCATCGCCGCCAAAGATACCGTATACACACACACACACACACACACACACACACAGTCTGAAACCAACACAGAAGAATATGAAACCTCCAATGCAGTTTTTGTATATTTTCCTTTCTGTATCTTTTCCAACATTCTCTTCATGTGTCTTTTCACTTCTACTTGTCGGTAGTCAATTATTTTCTCTTTTTTATATTTTTTTGGCATCCAGTTTTTTTTTTTTTTTTTTTTTACTGATTTTTCGTTTTCATTGTTTTCTGACTTCATTTTCACTTGCTGTTGTTTTGTTACTCTTAATTCACCTTTTGCAGTCTTTTTTTCACTTTTTTCTTCTTCATTATGAGCTAGAGAGAGAGAGAGAGAGAGAGAGAGAGAGAGATACTTTCCTCGTTGTCTTTTTCCTTATTTCTTGTTCACTAATTACTTTTTTTAAATATTCCCAGGAAACTTCAGTGAGCACGAACTATATAATCTGTTCGTACTTATAACTTTACTTTATTTTCATTACTTGCTGCTTTGTCATTTTTCGTTCATCATTCAGTCTTTTTTTTTTTCGTTTCGTTTATTCTTTTCTTTGCCATACCAGTGTCACTAATTACTTCTGAATATTTCCACCTAACTTCACTGAGAAAGAGTTAATACTTTTGTACTTCAATCCTTACCAGACATTCCTTCATTTATTCTACTGTGCGTGTGTGTGTGTGTGTGTGTGTGTGTGTGTGTGTGTGTGTGTGTGTGTGTGTGTGTGTGTGTGTGTGTGTGTGTGTGTGTGTGTGTCAATAATTCAAACTTTAACAAAACTCTTTCCTTCTCCTTTTCTTTTGTGTTGGACAATCTCATTCATACATAGAAAATGGGCAGCAGTGTGTAGATAGTAGTGAGCCTTGGACAATGAATAGCTGTGTCCGAGTACTTAGAGTTGGAAGTGTTCATTTCGTGTAATAAGAGGAACTGACCAGCAGGGGCAACAAAATATGTACATTAAAAAGGAGCAACTTTCATCCCTTTTCTTTGGTTTACACTCTCTGACCTGCAAGGGGAGTGGCTTAGTGAGGCTTCTTTTCGTTTTATTTTGCCCTTGGCCAGTTTTCCCCTCTTACATAAAAAAAAAAACATAACAACTGAAGTACCAGTCCCCAAAGACCGTACAGCCCCGAGCCTCCCGAGCAACACAGCGCATCGGAACAACAATGGAGGCTGCGCGTTGACGTCAAGTGAGCGAGGAAAAGCCGCAGGATCCCATTTGCATTGGTAATGGAAAACTCCAGTGCAAACTTGGCATTATAAAAGCAAGTGATAACAGCGCCAGGCAACTCTGTGTAACTTTTCAAAATAAGCTTGGGCAACCCGAGGAAATAATGCACTCCGCCAAGGTAAATTTTCAGAAAGCAACGAAGATCAAAGTCGAGCAGAGATTCTCAGAAATAAGAAAGTTAAGAATAAGAGGCTGAGATAGTCAAGAACGAATATTATACTGTCTGCAAACATACATCAAGCACCAAGAGGAACGTCACACTTGCAACTAAAAAGAAAAAAAAATAGCGAGTTACCCTCACAATCCGGGAAAAGAAAGACGGTTATTCACTCAAAAACAAGTAGGAAGTCAGAAAATTTTAGCTTAATCATTGAAAAAAAAATTACTGACTGACTGATTCGCTCATTCATTTGTTGACGGATTGTGGATTCTCATGCAGCAATTGGATATAAATCTATCCCTCAACTAACCGTCTCGTGAATTGCTATGTTGTTATGAGACTGTAGCCAAAACAAAACAAAAAAGAAACAAGACTTGATAGGAGTGTCACACATACCATCGACAGCACCGTGAGAACATCCAGGATAGGCCGCAGGAGCGCACCGCTGATCCACCACGAGCTACCGCGTCTCTGAAAACAAAGAAACCAAATGGAAATATAAATGAATACGAAAAAAAAAAAAAGTGTGCCCTGTGTGCAAAAATCCTAAACAAAAAAAAACATTCCCCTGAAAAGAACGAGAGAAAAAGAAACAAGCTTGAAAAGAAAAAGAAAACTGGAACAAAGGTAGAAAAGGAACAAAAGGTAACAACTCCGAACAAAAGGGATTAACCAAAAAACTTTACAGATACTACAAATTTGTCTCAAAAGTTCAAAAGGTGTATAAGTTTACTGAAGTTCTTTATTGGTTTTTATTTCTACAGGTATCCCATACGTATCTAACTATCCATGCTCTTTCCTGTTGGACTTTTTCCCATCTTTCTATGAACTCAACTTTTCAACAAGGGAACACGAAAGCTGCCGAAATATACACGACACGTAACCCGATTGAACCTTTATTTTTATCAACTTTTTTAGAGTATGTATGGCGGTAATTAAGCGATCCTTTTGTGCCTCTTTCCTTTTATCATCGAGAAGCTTACTGTTCACATGTAGAGGAAAAGCTCCCATCAATACAACGGTATCTTCACACATTCCAAAATGGCTTTCGATCAACTGCACGCGATCCATTCACGCGAAAGGAAAAAAAGAGAATGAAAAGCGAAAAAAATTGATTAGAATGAAAAATAGTTCGCAAAGTTACAGGTATTTAGCTTTGTTCCCTCAGGTACAGGTGCGCTGGCCACACTCAGGTGAAAAGTAAGATAGGTAAGTCAGGAGAGGGGAAGAGGAAACAAAGCAACAAAAAGAAAATTCAAAAGGGAGGCAAGGGTCTAAAAATGAACTGCTGTTAAGTGAAAGAGGACAACTGGAAAGGTTATTAAGCAAATTTCTATTCGTGTAGCTCCGTGTGTGAGTGTGCATGTCCGTGCGTATGTATGTGTGTATAGAATATTCATCAAGCTGACAAGTGGTAGACAGACAGACAGACAGACAGATCCGCTGACATATAAGCATACATTCCACTAGAAAAAGGTATACAGGCACCAGTTTCTTTGTTCATCCATTCCTTATATCCATTCTAGTTGTTAGTGATTGATAGAGTCTGGCACAAAACTTTGATTTCAAAACTGCCCTCCTAGGGCTTCTGTCTTTCTCTCTGCAACTTTATCTCATGTTTCCTTTCCGACCGCTCTATTGCTGCTGTGGTACACAGCCACTGTTCTTCTAAATCTATTAATAGTGGTGTTTCTCAGGGTTCTGTCCTGTCACCCACTTTCTTTCTATTATTCATTAATGACCTTCTTAACCAAACTTCTTACCCTATCTACTCCTACGCTGATGATACCACCCTACATCTTTCCACGTCTTTCAGAGACGACCAACCCTTCAGGAAGTCAACAGATCACGCTGGGACGCCACAGAACGCCTGACTTCCGATCTTTCTAAGAATTCCGATTGGGGTAGAGAAAATCTAGTAGTTTTCAATGCCTCAAAAACTCAATTCTTCCATCTATCAACTCGACACAACCTTCCAGACAACTATCCCCTCTTCTTCAATGACACTCAACTGTCTCCCTCTTCCACAATGAATATCCTCGGTCTGTCCTTTGCTGGAAACTTCACATCTCATCTCTTGCTAAAACAGCTTCTATGAAGTTAGGTGTTCTGAGGCGTCTCCGCCAGTTTTTCTCGTCACTCCAACTGCTTATTCTGTATAAGGACCTTATCCGCCCTAGTATGGAGTACTCTTCGCATGTTTGGGGGGGTTCCAGTCACACAGTTTTATTGGATAGGGTGGAATCTAAAGCTCTTCGTCTCATCAACTCCCCTCCTCTCACTAACTGTCTTTAGCCTCTTTCTCACCGCCTGAATGTTGCATCTTTTTCTATCTTTTATCGCTATTTTCATACTAACTGTTCTACTGATCTTGCTAACTGCATGTCTCCCCTTCTCCTGCGGCCTCGCTGCACAAGGCTTTCTTCTTCCTCTCATCCCTATTCTGTCCAACTCCCTAACACAAGAGTTAACCAGTACTCTCAATCATTTATCCCTTTCACTGGTAAACTGTGGAACTCCCTCCCTGCACCTGCATTTCCGATTTCCTATAACTTGTCTTCTTTTAAGAGGAAGGTATCGAGGCATTTGCTCCCCAATTTTGGCTGACGCTTTTACACTTTTTAGAGAGCAGCACTCAAGTGGGCTTTTTTTTTAATCTTCCCTACGTAAAAAATTAAATGCATGTGTCACGTATTTATATATATGTACTAGATATGAATTATGCAGACAAAAAGGAGAATTCAATCAATGCAGCGGAAAGATGATAAGCAGACAGAATAACGGACAGACAAACAAACAGAAAGAAGGACATCAATACATCAACACTGCATGACAACAAAACAAAAAAACAGACACATAAGGTCAAGTTACTCAATCAGAACCTTACACTAAAGACAATTTATTTCTTCACAGGAATCATTATTATTCATCTGCTCTATTAAACAAAAGACAGGAGAGAACACGCAGCCATAACGAGAAGCTGTCTTGCTAACAGAGACGAGAAGCTGATGGACGAGACACTCACACATTGAGCAGTGAGTGAATGACGAGTGGTTGTGATGAAAGCAATGAGTGACGACTAACAATTTCTCTCTCTCTCTCTCTCTCTCTCTCTCTCTCTCTCTCTCTCTCTCTTTTGGGATTACTGCCAGGCCTTAATTAGTGTTTCTTATGACCCTGCACCTCCATGAACACAATGACTGTCCCTCACAACGCCGCTACTGCCCCCCGCAACAGCAGTGGTTTCTGTAAGGCCGTCGCCATAAACTTGGTGAAGAGCCGCGGTACAGACATTGGTGAGTGCCTTGCTGGCATGCCGGCCGCGTCACAGTTAAACTTGTGAACGTCATTGTGGCAAAGTGACCTCAGCCCATACCAACACATACACATACACACATAGCGCGTACGCACACAATAGTCTACTTTAAATAATCCATTTCCTGGTCCGTAAATCGGTGATGTGACTCACCGTTTTGAAGCCATAGCAATATTCAGTGTGGCGATCCATTTTCATTAATAAACTTTTCCCACTGTACTTCCTAATGATTAATCGGTTATATATATATATATATATATATATATATATATATATATATATATATATATATATATATATATATATATATATATATATATGCACAGGAATGAGAAAAAGCAAGCACGCACAAGTCACTCCACACCTCCAGTCACTCACACATCCATGCGGCCTTCCACCCCTCGCCCCTCCACCGCCAGTCTGAATGTCACTCTGTCCACTTTATCCTCCCTTCAAAAATATTAGTCTTTTCGTGAGATAAATTCTGACCTCATTTCTTTGACATTCTGAAATCTTTTGAAATCTGTCGTTTCCAAATTATCTTTATTACTTTTCTACGTGGAAACCAGTTTGCACTTTGACACTTAGCAAAGCATTATTATGAAGGCGACAAGTCCTTTTTATTTATAATGTATCTAAAACTATTTCAGTCCAACACAACATAACGAGTTCATAATACTGAAGTATCGACATTTTTCTAATTCTTCTTAAAGCAGAACTTGGACATAATATCTCTCTGTCTCTCTCTCTCTCTCTCTCTCTCTCTCTCTCTCTCTCTCTCTCTCTCTCTCTCTCTGTGTGTGTGTGTGTGTGTGTGTGTGTGTGTGTGTGTGTGTGTGTGTGTGTGTGTGTGTGTGTGTGTGTGTGTGTGTGTGTGTGTGTGTGTGTGTGTGTGTGTGTGTGTGTGTGTGCGCACCTCTCCACCTCAACTACCCTTCTCTTTCTAGCTCATAGCCAAACAACAAAAGTCGTCCCCACACTCTCTTCACTTGCCATTAGAGTGACCACAGATTCTCTTTCCGTGTATGACTGCTCTCCACAGGCAAACATTAGCTCAGTGCTTCGTGTTAATGGATTCAACCTTGTGCCGTGACTCGCTTCCTTCCCTCCCTTCCTTCGTAGTCTGTATTTCTCTCTCTCTCTCTCTCTCTCTCTCTCTCTCTCTCTCTCTCTCTCTCTCTCTCTCCTATGTAGTGTTATTTTTTGCTTCTCTGTGGGTGAATGTCAACGTTAGAAGTGATTTGTGCTTGTGGGCTCGTATATTCCATGCTTGCACTACCAAAGCACACCAACACAGTGAAGGAAGGTAATAAACTTTGGAAGAAGGAAAAGAACACGTGACCCCATACAGCAGAACACAAAATCAAGGAGGAGAGATAGACAGACAGGCCGGCGTTGTTGCTTCATGGCTGGCTAATAGATATTTAATTTCTCACAAGGACAATCATCATTTGAGAACCAATAACCCTTCACCCACGACTGCACTCCATCAAGGGAACTAAATTGCATTGTTACCGTAGGTATTGGTCATCTTCCTGGTATATAGTTGCACACAATGAAGGCAGAAGGAGAAGAAGACATAAGACAAGGTTCAAAGATATAGTAAAAGAAGCCTTGCTGGTAATTTGAGTGACTAAGGAACACAGACGTAAGAAATTCATGGATACAGTAAAAGAGGACATATTTGTAATCTGTATATCTGAAGAAGGAGCAGATGACCGAGAAAAATTGAAGAAGACTGATCTGCTGTGGTGACTAATGAAAGAAGCCGAAAGAGAAAATCAAAAGAGGATTCTATTTAGTACTACGGTTTACAAATAACTCCAATACCTTACACTATGTAGTAAACTCTGAAAAACAATTTTGTATAGAAGAAATTCACTTATCTTAGAACGAGTGCCACTGAGAATGTCGTTTAGCTCTATCTGTTACTCAATAATTGCTACTCTACACACACCTAACTCATTCATGTCCTGTAGAAAGCATTGTAAAATCACTATTCTAGAGCAAAAAAGGATGGATAAAGTGACAATGGTATTAGATGAGTAATTAGAGATTATTTTTTAACTTAACTATGAAAAAAGGAAAAGAAAAAACGAAATTGCATGAAAAAATATATTTCGGTACCCTTGAATAAAAGACAATCCAATATTAAATGGCAAAACTCCAACACTTCGAGGCGCGCTACCACGCGGAACGGATGCAATTAACGGGATCCCTGTGGCCTTCAGCTCCGCAGCCATCAGGAGTGGCTTAATTACACGACAGGATTGGTTGATGATTAATTATGCTCGTCATCTACTCCTTTACTTCAGTGGTACACATGAGACTGGTTATTAAGTATTGCCAATGTGTGTGTGTGTGTGTGTGTGTGTGTGTGTGTGTGTGTGTGTGTGTGTGTGTGTGTGTGTGTGTGTGTGTGTGTATACTTTTCTTTACCCTGAAAGCTTTGGATCTTTAAATATCTAACAAAATAACTCATAACTAGAAGCAAAGGTGAGAGATACAACCGTATATTCAACTGTTTTAACTGCACAGGGAACATCACAATTCAGCAGCACCAACCAGACATCCAGGCACAGAACCACACCTGCACAGCGTCCCGGAAGAGCCAAGATAGCCTGACATGAGTGCCGATGAGCCGAGAACCTCCACCAACATTCCGGGAAATAAGAATAAATTCTTGCTTATTTATGAGTATGCGGACACGTGATGAATGCCCCAAAAGTGTGAATGCCAGTGTCAATGCCTTAATGCAGTGACTTTCATACCGCAAATTTATGGCTGATTGGACCTCTTGTAAACCAGACGAGAGAGAGAGAGAGAAAAAAAGGATAAAAAGGATAATCAAATTTGTATTGCTGTTCATTGTCACGGTTATTGATCGCTACACACAAGGAAGACTGTAATGATTTATGGGTTAATATATCAACTTGAAAAAGAAAAAGAAATGTAAACTTAAGTACTGCGTGAGTTGGAATGAAAATAAAAACTGTCAACAACGTAATATTTCCATTCCTTTAGAAAATATGAAATGCACAACAATTTTAATACAGCATAATTATCCCTCACTACTATCTATCTCGTACTCCATTAATTACAAAACATGACACTTCTCTTTTTCTTGTATTACGTGAATAAGAACAAAAATAAAATTAAATGCAATAAGAATAATGGAAAAACTAGCTGTTATATGCCAAATGGTTCTTTACTCAAACATCATTCTGAGACATTTTCCGTTTTCACTATCACGTCTATTCTATCTAGACGCTGAAAACTCAACTCTAAATCTCCTCTCTTTCGTGTATTTCTAAAGGTTTTCCAGTGTTATTAGTGTTGTGAGCGGTTGCATATCTGAGTAAAGAGGACCAAAATTTAACTCCCTGACATATTGATCGTATTATCACATATCACGTAAATAAAATGTACAGTGGACTGGAATAAACGAGACATGAAACCTTTCACTAATTGGACACTCCCCACTAGTTCTGGAAAGTAGAGAGAGAGAGAGAGAGAGCAAGAGAGAAGCTGAGCGGCATATTTATCGTTCTCGAAATAGTGATGTACTCAAGCTTGAATCGGA
Source organism: Portunus trituberculatus (assembly GCF_017591435.1). Taxonomy (NCBI): domain Eukaryota; kingdom Metazoa; phylum Arthropoda; class Malacostraca; order Decapoda; family Portunidae; genus Portunus; species Portunus trituberculatus. The sequence continues at coordinate 4,023,940 of NC_059291.1, forward strand.
TCTTGTTTACGTGTGGCGGTGGGATTACGGAGGGAGGGAGGGAGGGAGGGAGGGAGGGAGAGGAAGGAAGGAAGGAAGGTAGAAAGAAAATAATAAAGGAAAGAAGGAAAGCCGCCACAGCCTGAGAGAGAGAGAGAGAGAGAGAGAGAGAGAGAGAGAGAGAGAGAGAGAGAGAGAGAGAGAGAGAGAGAGATTCGAAAATAACATTCCTCAGGGGCATTGCGAGATCCATCGATCCGTCAAACGCGCGGACTGATACTTGAGGCAAATAAGAAAAAATACCTCTCCTCTTAATATCCTCCTATAAATACACTGGCAACCTCCTCTGCCCTTCCGAGCCTCTTTCCCTCCCCTGCTCTTTTCTTCCCTTCCTACCTAACTACCTGATTCCCATGCCTCTTCTTTCTCTCTCCATTTATGTATTTTCTCTAAACCTTTTCCTACATCTAATGTAGCAGCTCGCGCCACACACAGTAACGGGGTGGTATGAACTGCTGGATGAGTGGATCCCACCGAACTAGCCAGTGAGGCGGGCTCTTGGCAGCGTCCTGCCGGGACCGCGTTCTGCCACTAACGCAGACCACACTCCTGGCTGAAGAGCACCTGGATGTGCTCGATGGACTGATGTTTTTCTTCACTGGAGCCAATTTAATCAACGAGTTGTTATTCACATGTATATATCATGTCTTGTGTATTATGTATGTATGTATCAACGCCAATCATTGACATTATATGTAAATAAAAGAACGAAAGTGGGTATGAGTGATGTCCGATCTTAACATATATATATATATATATATATATATATATATATATATATATATATATATATATATATATATATATATATATATATATATATATATATATATATATATATATATATATATATATATATATATATATATATATATATATATATATATATATATATATATATATATATATATATATATATATATATATATATATATATATATATATATATATATATATATATATATATATATATATATATATATATATATATATATATATATATATATATATATATATATATATATATATATATATATATATATATATATATATATATATATATATATATATATATATATATATATATATATATATATATATATATATATATTGCCTGTACAACAAACCCCTCCCTACCTGCTTGCCTATTTACCTGCCTGGGTGCCTGCAAGTCTTTCTGCCGGCACTCACCCATCCACAACACAATACTCAAACCACAGATTGGCCCAATATTTAAGGAAAGAGGGTAAAGCAAAGACCACTCAGTCATGCACGAGGAAAACAACAAGACTACGTAAAAAAAAAAAAATACGCTAATACAAGCAAACCGGAAAATATTAAGAAAAAATAGAATATTAGTAATAAGATAATTTCAAAAGAAGAAATTAACGTGGAGAAAAACATACGTAAGACAAAAAAAAGAAAGAAAAAAACAATGAAATAAAAAACTTAAAAAGATACACGTAGCAAAACATTAGAGATGAAGAGAAGTGACAGATAAAGAGAGAGAGAGAGAGAGAGAGAGAGAGAGAGAGAGAGAGAGAGAGAGAGAGAGAGAGAGAAATACTTGAAATAACTCTCTCTCTCTTCTCTTCTCTCTCTCTCTCTCTCTCTCTCTCTCTCTCTCTCTCTCTCTCTCTCTGTCTCGTTTGAGTTAAAAATGCAGCGTCTCCAGAATAACACAAACACTTTTCTTTCCCAAACAAAACTCCTGCCAAAAGACGAAGTACAGTTTTATCGGAAAGAGGAAAGAGAGAGAGAGAGAGAGAGAGAGAGAGAGAGAGAGAGAGAGAGAGAGAGAGAGAGAGAGAGAGAGAGAGAGAGAGAGAGAGAGAGAGAGAGAGAGAGAGAGAGAGAGAGAGAGAGAGATTTGTGTTTAATGGCATAAGAGAAAACATACCCTAGAGGAGGAATGAAGAGGAGGAAGAGGAGGAGAAGAAGAAGAAGGAGGAGGAGGAGGAGGAGGAGGAGGAGGAGGAGGAGGAGGAGGAGGAGGAGGAGGAGGAGAGAAGAAGAAGAGAAGAAGGAGGAGGAGGAGGAGAGGAGAAGGAGGAGAAGGAGGAGGAGGAGGAGGAGAAGAAAGGAGGAGGAGGAGGAGGAGGAGGAGGAGGAGGAGGAGGAGGAGGAGGAGGAGGAGGAGGAGGAGGAGGAAGAGAAGGAGGAGAAAGAAATAAAAAAAGTAAAAGAAAGAATAAGAGGAAAACGAAAATAGAGCAGCTGAAATACGAAAGAGCAAAGTTGATAAGGAGGAGGAGGAAGGAAAGAGGAGGAGAAAGAATAGCAAGAAGAACAAGAACAAGCCACAAGCAGGTAATACAAATCTTGCTTGTGTTATCGGTATTTTCCACCTTGGTTTTTTTTTTTTTTACAATTAACTACCTTTAAAATTTTCACCTTTTTTTCCTTCTTCTAATCTTTTTCTTACTCTTTTCCCTTCAAGTATATGAAAAAACACCGCTATTATTTTTTCCTTCTTTTCAATTGACTACCTTCAAAATGTTCACCTTCTTTCCTTCACCTAATGGAAAGAAGGTAGAGGATGGGAGAGTTTGGTAACACAACGAATCAAAATAAGAAGCATCAGCCCTAGTACCTACCCCTCGATGCGACACATGAGCAACGACACGAGGAGACTATCACACTGAATTGGATTAGGTTATGTCAAGAATTTCATACTTTAATTTCATCTCCAATTTGTTTTTCTAATAAGAGTAAATGTGAGAAAAATAAACTCCTCTGTCTATTGTGGTCTTCCCCTAAGAATTTCATACTTTTAATTTCATCTCTAATTTGTTTTTCTAATAAGAGTAAATGTGAGGAAAATAAACTTCTCTTTCTATTCTGGTCTTCCTCTGAATTTTGCACCGAGTAAGACAGAAAAAAAAAAGAATTAATAAATATTGTTACACTTTGTACTTCTGCGTTGATTTTACAGTTAAAACTTACTACTATCATTACAGAACTCACCTGAACCTCTTTTCTGGAATTAAGTTCTACACGCAATCTGCAGTTTGGAATCGTAGCCGCGTCTCTGTGAAGGCAATCACGCTGGACTTCTCTAGGGAGGCACAGACGCTCAGCTCATCGCGTTTGGAGATTAAACTTCTCCCGTTAGTGTGCACGACTGGCAGGGAATAGAATGTGTCCACCTGAATTGCGCCAAATGTCCCTCTGATGTCACTCGCATATCTTTATTAACTCTTTGACTGACATGGATGCGCTCTGCTGACACTCAAGTGCTTTAAAAGTAAATTATTTGCATGAACATAGGAAAAACAAGGAGAGATTATGTACGTTTTATCAAAGCTACATGACTATCTAACGCACTGCAGTATAAAAATGTGTTTTAATATGAGTGTGAAAAAATGTTTGTGCATGAGAGGAAACAAAAGATTCCTAGAAGACAGTTATAGAGTTAACTAAGGACGAGAACGAGGAGGAGGACGATAACAAGACCGAAGACTGGAAGTAAGAAAAAAAGTAAAAGAACAAGATACAAGAGTAAGAAGGGACAGAAACAGAGGAAGAGAAGACTGGAGACTGAAACATCATAATCAGGAGGGAGACAATAAGACAACCAGAGGGACAGAAAGACAGAAGAACAGAAGGACAGAGGGACGACGGGCAGAAGGCGGGGGCAGGCATAGCACGATTCAAGGTAGCATCAATTAACATCAGTCATGGGGAGGCAGATCGTCTCACCGGGATCCAATTAGTGAGCTTAATTACCTGAGGGTCTCGTCGCTCATTCATCGACTTGTGTTGCCTCTTCTCCCCCCCCCCCATCCCTGCACCTCATCTCGTTAGCAAGGTGAGGGAAGTTATTGTGTAGGTCTTGATGCTACTTCTACTACTCCCTCTGTCTACAGACACTACACACCCAGGTTGAAGCGAAGAAATAGTTAGAGGAGAGGAGAACGAGTAAGACGACAACAACTATGACGACGACGACAACAACAGTGGAGAGGATGAGGACAGAGATGAGAAGAGGAACGAAGGTAAAAGGATGATGATAATGAGGAGGAGGAGGAGGAGGAGGAGGAGGAGGAGGGAAAAAGAAGAAGAAGAAGAAGAAGAAGAAGAAGAAGAAGAAGAAGAAGAAGAAGAAGAAGAAGAAGAAGAAGAAGAAGAAGAAGAAGAAGAAGAAGAAGAAGAAGAAGAAGAAGAAGAAGAAGAAGAAGAAGAAGAAAAAAGGAGGAGGAGGAAGAGGAGGAGGAGGAAAACAAAGACAAAGGTGAGGACTAAGATAGAGGATAGAAAGAACGTGAACGAGGAGAAGGAGGAAGAGGAGAAGTATGAGAAGAATAATGAGAACGGGGCCACAGAAGCAGCTGTTAATGGATAAAGTGAGGATGACAGGAACAAAGACAAATGACCTTTTTCTCAACCCAATAATCACACACACACACACACAAAAAAAAAAAAGAAGGGAATAAACAAGAGAAGAAAGGAAAACATAAACCACACCAGTATATATGATCCCTCGCCCTCCAACCTGTGTGTACTTGTGTATGCAAATCATCATAAATAATCAATGTAATTAACAACCCCCTCGCTCGTCACCCATCATAATCATAACCAATAATTACAATGCTTTATTATTAACGCAGGAAATGATTAGAACAGATATATCGAGCACTTCATTAGTCAGTGACCTTCATCTCTCCACCACCACCACCATCTGTTCTGCAATCTTCTCTTACAGGTCTGCTCTTCAGTGTCTCGCCACAATGTTCCTCGCCTTTGTGCTCGCCTTCTCCTGTGTAGCATCGCCTTTTTCAGATAAGCTCCCTCCTGACAATTCTGAATAATATCTCCATTGCATGTTATCTAATTTCTGACAGCTCTCACCTGCGCATTTCAATACTTTTCTAATGATCTTCACCTTTGCAGTCTCCTTTTCCTCTGTAACATAGCCTTTTTCAGATAAGCTCCCTCCTGACAACTCCAAATAGTATCACCACTGCATGTTATCTAATTTCTGACAGCTCTCACCTGCGCACCTCAATATTTCTCTAATGATTCTCACCTTTGCAATCTCCTTCAGCTTTACAAATTGTTCCTTCCCGGCAATTTCTATTTTTTGCACCATCTCTTTTCTGACGGTCCTCATCTTGGCGCCTTGATATTTTCTTTGCCTCACCTTTCTCTCTCCTTGCATCTTTGGAAATAACGTTCGCTTTTCCACTATCTATCAACCTTGATATT